>NW_008671849.1:163901-183980 GCF_000695815.1 Acanthisitta chloris | reverse complement strand
CGCGCGGTGCCGGCGCCGGACAGAGCTCCCCGGGCAGCCTTGGGTCGGGGCGAGGGTTCATTGTCACCCGCCCCGTTCGGGTTGAGTTGCGCTTGGCAATTCGGCGGTGTCAGGCTGGAGCTGATAACCCCAACCCAGGAGCGAGGCACCAGATAAATAATACATAAATGGAACCAGCGCAAAACTGCTTTGCTCGCGTTTCGCTTACCCTTTTTTTTTTTTAAATTCTTCCTCTCGTGCCAAAAATAATGTTACAAAATGTATGATGGAAACAAACCTACACTGGTATTGGATAGACCAGATGACTTAATAGGGAAGAACTGCCTCTTGTAGCACAGGCAGTTTTGAAAATTCTTGGAACCACTGAGATTATGAAACCCTCAAGTTCATTCCCTTGCTAGTGTTTCTAAAGGCTGCCAAGCTCAATACTAAGGATCCTCTTTGACGTGGTCTTGAGAACGTTCCTCCCCAGGCATAATCACTCATGTTTTAAAATACTTATTTTTTTTTTAGCTCTGGAAGATTATCATTTGAACCACAAAGATTGTAAAATGCTCTCTAAGTAGTCATTTAGAAATGTCTCTCTCCTGCGTATCCAAAGGGTGCCCTGTGTCAGGTTAGAATAACATGGGCACCGACTCGAATGTCTTGTGTTGATCCATATACCTGTTTATCACTAGTGACAAAATCAAACATAGGAAGATTTTCAAGGCTGTTCAGGTGCTGCACGATGTCACTGAAAACCAGAAACAAAACTCAAAACTACATTTTGGTCTTGGGTTCAGCTGCTGAATTTGTGGTTCCCGCAGTGAGCAAAACCCAGTGTTTTAGTTGCAAACCCATCAGCTTAGCTCAGGAAGTCTGTCACAGTCCTTGTCAGCCTGTGTCAACCTAAACATATTTTTGAGTGGAACTGCAATTTCAAATAATCTCTTGCCATTAGTCCGGAGTCCAAAAGATTGTTCAGGAACCTGCTGGTTAGATTAACAGCAGTTGGGGTTTGTTCAGGCATGGACGTAGTTTCATTATATAGCACAATACAACCTTTACTCTGTACAGCGTCATTCACACAGATTGTATGGAGAAATGCCCCACCAAACTGCATTTAGAATGCTCCATTGAATGAAGTACAATTGCAGAGAGAAGTGGGGAGAAAAACTGTAAGAATGGGAGAGAGGTTTTCAGCTGAGGTTTGACGTTAACAGCCTGTTCATATATTTGCATCAGTAGCACTAGTGTTATACGCCAGTTCTGGGTCATACACTAGTGAAAATCAGATGCCAGTTGAAATTTTCCCAGGCAAATTTCCAGTTTGTAGCCAATTTTTAATCCTGATGATGATGATAGTAGTATCCCCCTTGAATTGTTACTCCCTGTCATGTTTGATTCCTATTATAACTTGAATTGAGAGTTAATAGACCCTTCCTAAAATCACTAGAAATACTTATCCTAGACTTTTTTTAACTTCCAGGGGAATGTTTGTTTTGCTTAATGTTGTGTTTATGGTAAACACTGCAATGTTGTGCTCTCTGGGGAAACACTGAAAGGAGTGTTTTATTTCCTTCAAAAATATACAAGTATATTACTTTTGCATCGAGGGTAGATGAGAAGCAAACTATTAAAACACGGTGTTTAACTGATGCTTATTGAAAAAGCAGATAGGATTATTTAATCACATCATGGCTGTTATTTGCAGTTCAGCTTAATAAGATAGTGTTTGTTGAAAACTGATAGATGGGTGGGTAGCTTGCAGTGTGAGCTGTTATCTGGGGGTGGCGTGGGCCCACTGCAGAGTAGGTTTGCAGTGATCCAGGACAAACTGAGATGGTCTGCAACCTTTGAATCCTACAGAAACTGTAAATACTGACTTGCAAGAAGGTGCGGGAAGAAAGGCTGACCACAGCTCTTCCCTGAAAATCTTGGTCAAGAGACACAAGTGGCATCATGCAGTTACACTCAGCGAACCCATTCTTTTGTAGGAATTTGAAATTAGGGAGTGCTGTGGGGTCTGGGTGGTTCAGTACCATCCAGCTTGTCATTGCTTGAGCACTGGTGACAATCCTACACAAAGCAGCATTACCACATAGAAGCTGCTTGGCCTAGGGAAGGTGGATTAATGGTCTCCAGCCAGGCTGCAGTGGAAAGTTGTCATAGGAACTGCCTTGCTGTTTGGCAGGCCTGTGCCTTGTCTTCATTCCCTTAAAAGCACACCTCAGTAACTAATCACCTCAGGATAAGAAATACTCACATGCCGTCCAGCGTAAGCCCATGAAGAGAGCAGGGCACTTTGGCTCTTCCAGGGGAAACTGAGGTCAGTGCTGTACTGAGCAGGGACAGCCTGAGTGAGGTACCTTGGGACAAGCTTGCAGTGCTTGCTCTGTGCCGGGTCCTTGCCTCGGGGTGGCTCACAAACACTGGGTGTGCTGATATGTGGCTGTGACTTTTTTAGCAGCGAGATTAATAGGACAGAAAACTGAACAGAATGTGCCTGGGAGTGGAAGCCTTGCCTTGCTCCTCAGGAGGTCAGTGCATGGGAATTCCTCACTTATTGTCTGTACTGCATCTACTTTAAAAATTTTATTTATAGTGTCACTAGCACAAATATAATTTGAAATGTTATTTGAAATGGCCACAATCCAAGTCTTCAAAAGTTGGCTATTCAGTGCTGTGGTGTATCTTATTCCTTACGAGTATCTTTCAAGTACATATAGATATAAATATTTCCTATTGTGAAATGTCTGGTTTGTGCTATTAAAGAAATTATTATGTGTCATGATGGTAATGCTTGTAGCAGTGAGCTGTATTTTGCTTTTTAATCATTATGACTCCTTAGCTGGAATGGTTCCTAAAACCTTGGACTGTGCACTCTGCCTAGAGAGCATGTATAACACGAGTCTGCTTTCTTAGCACAACTACAGAGAGTATCCAGCACATGCAATAAATGGAACTTAATGTACAGTCAATAGACCTTAAGCAACATCTGGAAAAAATGTGTAGGTATTTAATGTAGCCACTGTAAGCAACTGATAATCTAAACCCACCTACATAAATGTCTTTATTCAGTCTCATGCATGTGTTTGCAGAGCTAAAAAGGTGCTGGGGAGACCTGCCGTGGCATGAAACCATGTTAGGAGAAATGTTTCTTTTATATAGCAGCATGAGATTGAGGAGGAAGCCTGAGTAATTCAGCCTAAAAACCCACAGCAGTCTGTGTTGAATCTTACCTACTACTTGAATGTGTAACCGTATGTGCACCTTACTATAAGGTCAAAAGCAGATTTGCCCTTACTTCCTCTATGGGTGGGTTCCAAACGTAGGAGCAATGAATGGCTGTGTGCCAGCCCTTTTAGTCCTGTCGCTTTTTTCAAGTCTGGGAGAGGTTAAACTTGTGGCTTGCTGCCACTGGGCATGAATACCTGCTGGGGATTTACCAGCACAGGCAGCCTTTTTCTGGTAGTTTCATTAGTTCTGACTAAACTGGGGTGGTTGGAAACCCCACTGTGATTGTCTGCATGCTACCTTCTCTTAACACCTGAGGAAGAAAACAAGTGGGTTTTAATTCTGTGCATCACACCAGCTGAAACTGATTTAAATTCTGAAAAGGTGTGAGCCCATCAAACGTGGAGAGCAGGAGTTGCAGTAATGAGATACCTCTAGAAGGGATGCTGGGATGTGAGCAACCTGTTGGTTTCTCTTTTGAAACTGAAGGATGTGTGGGCAGAGCTTCTGTAGGCAGATGGAAGAAGAAAGGGAGGCCCAAGGAGATGTGAGTCTTTTGAAGGTGGCTGCAAAGTGAAGTAAATTAGTAGAAACAGATGTGTGGGAACAATGTTCTCTAGTACTGCTTGTGTTGTACCCAGCCTGTAAATAAGAAGATGGTTGTGGTCACTGTAACTACCATTCCAGCTCTTTTCACCACAAGTCATTTTTATAAAAACAAAAGCTCCTTGAAGTCATTATGTGGTCCAAACTTAGTTTTATTTGGTTATAGGGTATTCACAGCCCCCAGCTGCCTTTCAGATATTTTCAAACAATATTTTAGCACATATGCTTACTACAAGATTACCATTTAACCTTGCTTGGCACAATTGGTTCAGAGGAAGGGGTAAGACAGAGATTTCCTGTACGTGTTTCTGCAGGAGGCTGTGAAGTAGAGTGGTTTTCCACTGTTTACTTAAGAGCAGGCCTTTGGATTAGCTGGCTTTGACCCAGGCCGTGTAGTTCTCCCTGTTAACATTGGCATAATAGATAAAACACTTAAGATACATTCTAGCTAGATTTTCAGGAAGCAAATTCTCACTGAACCTTCTGGGAAGGTACACTTCCCCAAAATACCGGGGTGGTCCAGCTTTGGCAGTGGTGGTGGCCAAATCTGGATTGTGGCACCTTCTGGGTGGGTCGCCCCTCTCTTGTGTGAGCTGCTGCCTTTCCTCTGGCAGCAGCTGCTGCCTACACTGCTGCAGGAGCAACAGCTGCATTCCAGCTGTGTCCACTGAGTTCAGGAGCAAGTGTTTAGCTGTTCAGGCAGTGTTTACTGCTGAGAGCAGTATTCCTTACCTTCTTTGGAGAATGGTACCTGTGGATGGGAGTCAACTCATACTTTATTACTTGGACTGTGCTCCCCTTGGTGTTTGCATCAAATGTGGTGTGTCTGGCCATGACATATAACAAGAGAAACTTTCTAGTCATCTTCTAAAGTGACCTGGAAAGGAAGGTAAATTCAAGAGATGGAAGACTGAGGGTTTAGCATGAAGCATGCCGAGTTTTCTAGACTAGCTGATTCAGCTGGTGTTTGCCTTGATTCAGTTGGTGATGAGTTGCACATAGGCATGCATGGCAAATAGTTAGGAACATGAGGTCAGAGAAGAGCATGTGAATGTTCTGCTCTCAGAAACCCAAATAGGTGATGAGTGAGATTTATGCCAGTGTTTTGTAATCATAATACAGCAATTACCAATCATAACATCTAAGAATAAGTGCTAGTAAATGGCAGGCAGCTTAGGTAATTTTGGAAGTCAGTAAATAGAGCAGTTGCAATTAAAAATAAGTAATCTTTTTATGTTGATTTTGTTTGCTTTCACTGTCTCTGAGATACCTTTTGTTTTTCCCCCAAAGGAAAAGCTGAGCATGTTGGCAAAGGTGTTTCAAGTGTTTCTCTCTGATCTTTTCAAGTTGTCTCTTTGGATATTACAAAGCAATTCCATTTCAAGACTATGCAAAGGTATATGTGGCTTTTGAAGTCACAGGAAAGGGCTGCAAAATTTGGTCCCAAGTGTTCTGCTTAAATCCTGTCCTTTCTGACACCCTGTGCAGTATTCACCGAGAGCTTTTAAGAACAGATGGCCATAATAGCTGTATAATTGTTTCTTTTTCATTGCTTGTTCATTTCCACTTTATAATGTTATTCTCAGTGTGTTTAGGTCAGGATGAGTTCGTTCCCTAAAGAAAAAAATGATCAGCTCAACATAAATAGCGGGTGCTCTGAGCATCATTTAGCTTGAGACTGACCCTGGAAACTGCTCTTCCAGTTCAGTTCCTGTAGCTTTTCCATCATTGGATACAAGTGGCTGAGTGAAGCTGGAAAGAGGAATTTGACGCAGAAGCAAGCCAGACTGGTAAATCATCTGTTAGTTCTGCTGGCTGGAAACTGAGGCAGGAGTCAGGTTTCATTTTCTGCTTCATGTCCAAGCATCAGTCGGTGCACCAGTGATGTTTAAGGGCAGGTCAGCAAGACAGTGCCTGCTTTGGGTTTTTCAGTGTTTTGGGATGCTGCATTTCCCCACTGCTTTCCATTCTTAAAAAAAGAAAAAGGAAAATAAAACACTGAAAACATTGCCTAAAGGCAAATACATTGAACCAGGTCTCTCTGAAGGAAGAAGTAGTCATCAGACCTTTTACACCTGTAATCAAATGCAAGACTGACAGGGCTGGATAAAGCTCTGCTCAGGAAAAAGGTTAAAAATGAGCATTTGTTGCCTAAAGCTATAACTGTAAGTTCAAGTAAGTAGACACAAACCCCCTCTCCTCTGTTCTAAAATGCTTTCTGTACCCAAGTGTTGCTCCTTAGCAGCAACTAGCATACCAGATGATCTTCTGCTAAGTCCTCTAAAGTTAATCATGTGAATTTAGCCTCTAGAAGGCATTAGCTTGCGTGTACCACTTGGTGACTGCAGATATCCTGAGCAGAATGTGTCTCGCACATGTTCTGGTGTTTATTAGCATCTTCCTTAGAGTGGTGTTGAAATAGAGTGATTTTATGGAGAGTAAGTATGTTAAAAATGTCATTCCTGGAATCATCAGCAGATGTGTGTGATATTTTATGAGCAAATTTTATACAAATTGGCAAGAGTTTTACTTGCTGTGATCTGAGATGAAGTATTCATCTATAGCCTTAAGTAACTTGGGGACTTTTTCACTTCTGATTGAGAGAAATAATGCTGTAGCCTTTCTAAGAGTTAGTTAAAAACACATTTGCAGTCTAACCTTTCCTTTTTTGGTCACATGCTAATAGATTAGATAGGTAGGTTCTTAACCTCTTGTTTTACATGTATTTTAACTTCTCTTTCAGTATTGGCACTGGCAGTTTTATGAGCCAAGGCCTAAACACTCTGCTTGCTAAATTTGAGCAATCAGAGGGGAACAGATGTTGAAAAACTGTGTTTTACTCATCCAGTACTCATTTTTCTTCACAGACATGTAGTGAGTAGATATTAACCAAGACAGTAATAAACTGCACTTTGAGTCCTCATAAATCAATGTGTGCTGATGGGGTCAAGAACAAAAATTGGAAAGGTTAGAATATGTACAGAACTGTCTTCCCATGTTGTGGCGCTCAAAGCAAGGCTGGAGGTTTATTCAGTTGCTGATTTGAAAGCAATTAGAAGGCATTTCTGTGGCTGCAGAGACTTTGTGCTGGCTGGGCTCGTGGTCAGCTTTTTTTGTGGCAGCTACAGTAGGTCAGATAATAGGCTGAAAAAGAAGTGCTTGGTGAATCAGGGCTGTTGTACTGCTCTGCTAGGGACAGATGTTTTTAAAGGTGTCTCAGAACCCATGGGATTCAAGCTGTTTGCTCATCTGCAGCAGGAGCACAAGACTCTGCTGTTGAATGCATCTTCAACAAGATACTTGAGGTTCCCTGAAGCAAGAAGTCCTAGCCAGAGGGAAGGTTCAGTGTCGGGAACTCTCAGCTCAGGTTTTGGGATAACAAGGATGTGCTGACGATGCCTTCTTAAGTTGTTTGTTAATGTTCTCTCACCCTTCAGGCTGACAGGTTTCTTCCAGGTCACAGCTGATGGAGTAGGTCTGTCACTTCATCGTGTTCCTTCTGAGAACTGCCTATGCTCAGACAAGTGCGGAGACAGCACTATGTGTGTCCTCCTCTGCTCCTGCCAGGGAACAGTCTCCTGTGTCAGCAGGATTGATTTAACATTAAAAACCAGGCAACAGAAGGGCCCAGGGAAAGATGACTTTGTTTCCCCCAAATGAACTTAGTGGTTTGTGTTTTGCGTGGACAGGATAGTAAGAAGTTTCTGAAGAAAAGAGGTTGATACAGTTGGAAGACAGTTTAATATAGGCCTTTGGAATCACTGATAAAGCTGAGACAGTTAGGTTATCAAAGAGAAGCCAGAAACTTAGCAAGAACTCAGAGTCATCATAGATGTTCAGTTATTTTACTGATGAATTTAGTTATGTAGGTTGCCTAAGAAAGGCTGTACAAATTAGCAGTCTTTTGAAAGAGCATGGGAATACTGCAGAGAAAGTGTTCGTAAAATTAATTTACTTGTAGAGTTTCCTGTAGTGGTGCCTCACATCTGTCAAGATTAAATGAGATTTGGGGGCTGGTAACATCTATGTGGGGACACTCTTGTGCCCTTAGGACAGATTTGTAATTTCATTTGTAATCAAGCAGACTATAATTACTATATTGCCTCTGATTTAAAAAAACAGGTCAGAAAAGTAATGAATTGTGCTCTTTAGATGGAGGAGAACACTGTAAGAGCATTTCAAAACTCCTACAGCCTTCACATTCCTTGATTTTCCACCTTTGTGCCTGCTCAGTTGGTAGGTCTGTGTGACTTGCTTCTTGTGGGCAAGGAACTGCTGTGTGTGACTGGCTGCCTGCTGAGAACAGAGCGCAGGAAAAGTTTTGGGTACGTGCCTTTCTGATCTCTGTGATGAGTGATAACTACCTGTCAGCCTCTGATTTGGGGAGAAAGAGGATTTCTTTGTAGCTCAGGTAAGGGGTACCTGTAGTTACTGAACTAAGAGGAACATATTGCAGGAGGAAGTTGTAGTTCTGGCCTTTGTGAGCATTTCAGGAGAGTGTTCGGGCCAGCCCAGCATCAGTTTTGATAAGCTGAGCCTGGATGCAGAAGGCTCTTGCTGTTCTCACCTGAAAGTCTCCCATAGCATACTGCTAGAAAAACTGACTGCTTGTGGCTTGGATGGGTGGACTCGTCGGTGTGTAAAAAACCTCCAACCCTTCTTCTTTTCCTTCTGCCAACATACACTTGTTCACCTGGGGACAAGAAAGCCAAAAGAAGAGTTAGTGGAAAAGTTTCTGTTAAAAGGAAAAAAAAAAAAAAGAGTTTCAATAAGGCAAAGTGCTGGCCCTGCACTGAGGACACAACAACCCCATGCAGTGCTACAGGCTGGGGGAGAAGTGGCTCCAGTGTTCATCAGAAAGGGACTTGGGAGTGCTGGTGGACAGTGGCTCAATATGAGCCAACAGTGTGCACAGGTGACCAAGAAGGCCAATGGCATCTTAGCCTGTATCAAGAATAGTGTGGCCAGCAGGACTAGGGCAATGATCATCCCCATGTACTTAGCATTGGTGAGGCCACAACTCGAGTACTGTATTCAGTTTTGGGCCCCTCACTTTAAAAAGAACATTGAGGCCCTGGAGTGAGTCCAGTGAAGGGCAGTGACGCTCATAAAAGGTCTGGAAAACTTGTGGTATGAGGAAGGACTGAGGGAATTGGGTTTGTTTAGCCTTGAGAAGAGGTGGCTCAGAGGTGACTTCATTGCTCTCTACAACTACCTGAATGGGGATTGTAGAGAGGTGGGGGATGGTCTCTTCTGCCATGGCTGCAGTGAGAGGACTGGGGGGAATGGCCTTTAGCTGAGACAGGGACAATTCAGATTAGATGTTAGGAAACGTATTTTCACTGTTAAGCTGTTCAGGCACTGGAATAGGTTGCCCAGGGAGATGGTAGAATCACCATCCCTGGAAGTGTTTAAGAGACATCTGGATCTGAAACTGGAGGATATGGTTTAGGCTTTAGGGGTCACAACACAGTGACAGGTTAATGGTTGGACTCGATGATCCTAGAGGTCTCCTCCAACCTCGATGATTCTATGATTCCATTCTATGATTCTATTCAAGGATAAATCAGCCTCAGGGAAGGATTCTTGGAGGAGAGATGGGTAACCATTATTCAAGACAAAAGCAAAAAGCCCTTGAAATCTGTATTAGGCTAGTATGAGTCTGGAGCCCTATATGTTAGGACAGCGGAGAATCAAGATTCTCTTTATGAAATGGTTTCTGTATTTGTTTCACAGTGCCCTTTATAGCTGAGAGGTATCATTATTTTGTCTTGTTTGTGTTCTGTGAGTGAACAGCAAGTTGAAAATTTGCTGTATTTTGCATATAAAGTCCAGTGCCTTGCTGGGTATTGTCCTGTGTCTGGCTTAGTTCCACAGTCCTCAACTCATCCTTTTTTGGGAAAGAAGGATTTATGTGACAATGATCTGTCTCTTTTTTGTGGGTAGCATCTCAAAAAGAAGAGAGACTAAGTTAGTGTATGAGCTTTCTCCTTAAAGAAGGTGGGAGAAGGGAATGGCACTGCAGGAGAAAACTTGTAGCAGGAAAGAAAAATTTCTCACTGGTTTTGACAGAGCAGTTCTCAGAATTATCGGATTGTCTTCAGCTGTTGATCTCAGTGTTTATTTTCAAACACTTTTTTTATGAAGGAGAAGCCAGTGTTCCCCAGTTCTTTACTTAGCAGCATGTCCCTTGGACAGTATTGTGTCTGGAGCCCTGGGACTCAGGCTGACTAGCCAGCTGGCTATCCTCACCAGGGATGAGCAGGGACTGCCTTCAGCCAAGGCTGGAGGGAGATGTGTGTTCATGTTTCCAGCCTGAAGAGATGGTTCAGATGCTGATTCTGCTGACACATCTGTTTGTGTAGCCCATAAACATGTGGAGAGGGCCCATCCAGCATGGAAGAGGGTTCAGGTGCTCTTAAAAAAAAGAGAAATCATCCTTATTCTTCTTTTTACATTCAAAGATTGGGAAAAAAAGCCAGAATAAGGTTTCAATATCTTTGGTTGTCATGTAAAATATTAATTAAGCAGGGATGTGATCTTCAGAGACAAGAGGGGTTTTTAACCAGTAAGCACAGTCAGTAAGGAAAGACAATAAAAATGTCCTTCCTCACCTTCAGTGTTCAGAAGATAAAGCAGACTTTTGGCTGTGTGTGTTATCCAAGCTGACCTGGTTGCATACTTTCGGAATGACTGTGCTGCTGATTGGAGTTGTGTGTCTCAAATACTTTGTCAGTTGCTACTGCACTTCTGGGAAGGCCCGTTAGGTCTGTATTTGCTTCCCGAAGCATAGTGGAGTCTAATGAAACCCGTCATTGTTTTGGAACACTGTGATCTGCTGCTAAAAGAACTACTGTTGTATAATCCTTAATAGCAGGTTAGAGTGGCAGTTGCTCCTCGGTTTGAAATAGGTATGTGGAAGGATGGCTTCCCAGTTCTGTCTGGGGATAGCACGTCTCATCTTGTTCTTTCTCTCTGGGAGCTGTAACTCACACGGTGTTCAGCTCTCCTGAGATTGCAATAGACCCTTGCACAGGTTTAAACACCAAGAGTGTTACTTAGGGGTGAGAAGCTGAAGGGAAGGGAAGGGAAACTGGCAGTGTCTTGTGAGGAGAGGGAGCAATGCTCTGGCTAACGAGTACCAGGGGTTATGTTTGCCTTTTCTTGCCGCAGACTGTTCTGATGTAAAAGAACAGAGTGAAAAAAACAGTTATCTTGACTTTCGTTTCTGATTTGCAGAACTCAGTGTGTTCACTTCATGCTGACATTCCTGCCTTTCGTGTTCTTTCTGTTAACCTGCAGCTTGGCTGTCAGGCTGTCATGCTTCATCTTTGGAGCAAGGATATTAATATTTGCATTGAGTTCCTATTGTGGCTTAGTGCCTGGTTTTAAACTAAAGCAAATACATGGGAACTCTGCTAAATATTTTTTTACGAATGTCTTATAAATAATTTCTTTAGTGTGGACTGTATTACAGCAGTGGTATCAAATTAATCTGTAGTTCTTAGTCTTCCAAGGCCCTGTGCAACTAGAGCAATTGCTTATCAGAAAAACTGTGAGAGAAGTAATTGAATTATGTTCCGTGTTTCTTACTGCAATTTAACAGCTGGAAGCACAAAGCAGTGAGCACATCATCTTAGCCATGTCCACACTTGCCATTGGCAGGTGCTCAGTTGGACAGCAGTTTGGGAACCTCTGTGGCAGAGGTTGCCACAGGCTACTGAAGGATTTTTCCCAAGGAAGCAAGTTTCCCAGGGCTGTTAGGGTGCACAGTTTGTGTTGGTGTGGGCTCAGAAGAGTCTTTGTTTATCCATTCACCTTCTTTCCAGATGAAACCACTCTTTGGAGGTTTCTTTCCAATATTGCTTGCACTTCAGCCTCATACTCACTTATACATTGATGTATAAGATGAGGAGGAGTTGCCTGAGGCACAATACTCAGTTTGCCTGACCTGCCGTATAGCTCAGACTGTTTGACTTTTCTGCATTAATTCTTGACTCCTAAAAAAGGCTGATTTAAGCGCCCACACACACTTCATTTAGAGCCCTCTGATGATGGAAAAAGTATTCCAGAAATTTGTTTTTTCATACCTAACTGTCCTCTCTGTTAATGTTTTTTGTGTTGGTTGATTTATTTAATTTCCAGTCACAGGCTCTTGTTCTGTCATTGCTAGACTGAGAGCCCTCCACAGTCACACTGCTTGCCTGTGTGTAAATGCTTCCAGACTATTTTCAAATCACCTGCAGAGCTGCTCTCTGTAAATTGGCAGTCTTCCACTCCAGCCTTACTCTCTCTCACAGCTTTATTCCTTTCTCTATATAATCAGCATGGTTCTGAATGGGGACAGCTGGCTGAAGACAGTTCTCCAGCAGAGTTTGTAGCAGTGACAGATAGGGACATGGAGTCCTGCTTGGTAGTCTTGTACATTCAGGCATCATATTTGACCTGCAGTCGCAGCATTTCTTTGAGAGCTCATGTTCGCTAATTCTTCTCTGTGGCATAGCTCTTGTGCTTCTGGATCAAATCTCACATTTCTTCAGTACGGTCTTCCTATTTTTTTTCCAGTTCTGGGAAAATGGGGTACACCAGAGTTAGTGAAGTGGAGAAATGGCATTACCCCTAACAAACTGTTTGTGTAAGAAGCAGTACCTTGGAAATAACTAAAATAGCAATTCTGCAAGAAATATTGAGAAGCACAAGCTATATGGAAGGTAGAAAATATGCTGATTAGCTCACTGGAGAATTTGTGGTTCCTGTTTCAAGGCAGTAAACTAGCTTACAGATAAATGAGGAGAATGGATGGGCTCATAGTACTCAGAGAGGATCAGACTGGAGATTTGCTCCTCACAGATTTGCGCTATGGATTTCATAGTTTTCCAAATTCCATTGTAACCATCCATAAAATTGATCATAATTGAATAATACTTAAGCAACCAGTGCTTCTTGGAATTCCTGAATGAATAGAACTCCTTGAATAGAAATGAATGTTCACACAAAAAAACTCCAAATTTATATATTTGTGAGTTTTAGTGCGTCTAATGCATTTGGGCCCTGGAGTATTGCTGAAGCTCAAGGCACTGCATAGCCACTCTGTGGGTGTGGTGGTCAGTACAAATAGTCTGATTAAAAAATGCATGTAAAATAAGCAGGGTTTTGTTAAATATATTTTGCGACATATTTGATGCATAGCCATTACTTTAGGCTCTGACTTTGTGGCAGAGATAAAACTCGGCCTGAAATTAAATCAAATCCTATAATAAATGATGTGAGTGGCATTCTCCTTTCTTATACTGTACCCATTCAGAAATAGACCATGGGTTACTGTTATCTATGGATCAGACCATAGTCAAATGAAAGCATGACTGGGAATTTCACTAAGAGTACACTCTTGGAAAAAGCAGCTTTGTAAGCACTGTGGTGGTGTCCAAGAGTAAGTGCTATCCCCTTCCTGCAGGAGGACTCAAAGCCAGTGCCAGAGATTGCAAGCTTGGAGCTGAGTGGGTTAGTACAATCCATGGAGCAAGGAGAGTGTTATCAATCTCATGTAATCCAGTGGTTCTTTTACGCTGCATGTGGGATCTCCTCCTGTGAGCTCAAGGCACATCTATGGTTAACCTTAACAAGTTCGTAACAGCAGATCTCTACCTCTTTAATACCCTGTAATGAGTATTCAGAATTATCCTGCTTAAAGCCAACCTCAAGTATTAATTAACATGAGCTGAAAGCGCACTTTGAAGTGTCTCGTGGAAGTAATTTAATATTCTAATAAGAACAACGTGTTTTGTCCTTCCTGCCATCGGGAACCTGAAGCCTTGCTGTCAGAGAGACAGCCACCCAGAAGTGGAAGATCTTCAAGTGAAGAACTTCAGGCACAAGGAGGGAAAAAAAGTCAGTTCTCTGGTTTAGGTCATTTACAAGCTTCACTGCTTACATCTCAAGTCATGGACATAGTGGTTTTGCAAAAGCATCACTAATTGAAAACACCTTTTGGAAACAGTTTGCCTTTGGCTGTCAAGCAGAAGTGTTGGCATTAAAAGACAAGAGTGGTTTGAATTGTCATCCCAGGACTGTGGGGGAGAGGGAAGGAGCAATGTGAACTAGCAGAGCTTGTGTGTACGGCTGCAATTCAGAATAAATTGGAGCGGCGTTCGGCGTCCATGCAATCCCTGCAGCCTGGAGCCAGGCAGAAGCCTCCTGCTCTGCAGCTCTTGTCACGCACAAGTACAGGCTGACCTCTCTGTGCTGCCAGTTGATGCTAAGTATTGAAATTCGAATTCGTGTAAAAGTATACTGTGCTAGGAACATGCAATGTATCTCTGTGATTCATCCTGACAGCGCTAGGAGCTCAGACTGATTTTTAGCAGAGGGACTGAGGAATTAGGGCTTCTGCATTCCCACTGGCTCTGTGTTATTACCTCCTCTGTGCCTCGCTGTCTTTAGCTGACAAAATGGGAACAGCACCTTTTGCTGTCCCTAAATGTATTATGTGAATGAGAGTTTGTGAAGTGTGTTGGGATCGCAGGTGTAAGAATGGCACTTCTGGTGAGGCCAGGAGCCTGCCCAGGCCCTGCTCACACAGTGCCAGTGGGAGATGCCATTGAGGGAGATGACAGTTCTGACCCCTTTCTGCTGTCCATCTCAGGATTTCGGATGCTCCAGAGGATCAGAGGGTATGATACTAACCTGAGTGGATTTCAGCTCCTCCAATGCTAGCTGTCCCAGGTGTCTAGCCTAAACAAGGTGCAAGCTACTTCTACTCTCGGTGGAGGGAGAGGGATGCTCCTGGAAAGTGATCCACTTGTTTTCTTAACAACCCTTATGTAGATAGTCTTCTCAGCTGCAGAAAAAAAAGTGCTTTTCCCCTCCCTTGCCCTATTTGTGTGGCCATGCCATGACCGGGACCAGGAATTTGACATGAGTCTTGATCAAGCCAACCCTAATCCTGTTGCCTTTGCTTTTGCCCGTTCTCAGGATTTTAGCCTGATTTACTCTTCCCTTGCTGAGACCCCATAAAGCTGTTTGAGATGGAGCAGCGTTGCAGCAGGGAGCCAGGAACTGCTCTAGGCTTGGCAAGGTCACCACGAGACTTGTCTGTACGCCCACAGCCTCTGACTAGACACAAAGCTTTTAAGTAGCTAACGTTAGGTGTGATGACTTTCTCTTTATTCACTTTCCACTGTGCACGTACATGCGTGGGTTGTGCTGCCAAGGTATTAATGATTCTTGAAGCAGAATGTGTGACAGGAGGCAGATGTAGTGCATGGTGAATCAGTGTGAGTACGCTACAACCTTGGGATTGGTTAGTGATGCTTTTGTTTCTCGCTACGTAAGCTCTTCGAGAACAACGTGGGAAAAGTGGGATTGTCACCACTATTTTGTTCATCTCTACATTTTAGTGTGTTATGCCTCTGATTTGGCATTGCATCATCAAAGTGTCAAAATGAACTCAGGAAAGAATATACGCAGTGCATTTGACCTGAACACGTCAAGTATTATCAGGTGCAGAAATTTCTAACTATGTGTTGACAAAAATGGATAAGAAAAGTAAAACAAGAAAAGTAAAACTTGAAGGGAAATGCTCCCAGACATGTTACTTAATTTGTATGAATACTTAAAAAAATACGTTGTGGCTAATACTTGAAATCGTCCAAAATCTGACAAAATAAGCACAGGGATTTATTTCAAAATTTATGCTAAAAATCTCATCTTCTTTTGGACCAAAGCATATGTACTGGGTAGCAGCTCTGTATCAAAGCTTTGCAGCTGAATTTTGAATACCTTTTCGAAATGAACCCTGTACCATAAATGTTACCAGATGCTTCATTAGGACAGCAGAAGCAAGGAGCATGTTTGCAGTAAATTATGAGGAGGTGTTCTGACATGCTTTATCTATGTAAAGATTTCTATTTTTATGTGAAGCTATTTACAGGTTATTGATTTCAAAAATAGATTTGTAACTAAAGAAAGATGCATCATATTTCAGTTGCTTGGAGTTGAGAATCTTGCCTGGCTGGCTGCCTGCTCTCTTCAGTGTTTATTCCAGTGGCTTACAAATGTATGGGGTAATTCTGTCCTTCTTATTTTTCTCTCTCTATTTGGAAGAAGGAATTTGCATTCAGGGCACAGGTCCCATGTCTCTTACCCATGCAGGTAGGCTGATTTTTATGCCTTGAAGCACAGAACAATTTCACTGAAGTCTGTGAGGCTTTTTGTGTGAGTAAGACTTTTGGGTGGGGAAGATCCATTGCAATATCTTTTATCAGTTGTTACAGTTTTGTTTCAGAGCAGTAAGCTATTGTCACAGCACCACTGCAGCCTGCTAAGCTGTAAGCATGTGCTTGAGTATGTATAACAGACAACTTGAGCATAAGAATTTTTTTTTAAATGTTGTGTGGACATTAAAAGAAAGATTTTGATAAATCAGGGCCAAGCCTGAAGGTAGAGATAATCTTTTATTAGAGCAACCTACAGAATTTGAAAACTTATGCAAGCTTGTGTACCCAAGAGCTTGTCTATTTTTTCCAGTCACATCCTTCGGTCTAATAAAAGATTTTGCCTCTGTCTACGAACCTTGTCCTGCATGTGAACTCTCTTCATCACAGCTACAGCAAAATACTGCTGGATCATTAAAATAACTCTGGTCTTCCTTGCTTAATTATGGAAACTCAGATTTTTGTGGCTTCCTCAAGTCTCAGCTTTTTGAATCCCTGCATCCACAAAATGATGCCGTCTGGTTTCTCCTACTGTAGAGGAGGGTTTCTTCACATGGGAGCTCAAACTGCTCCACCAATTTCTCATTTCAGAAAGGTTATTATAAAGTTAGCCTTCTACAATTCTTCTGCCATCTGGATTTTAGGGTATTTTTTAGGAAACCATTGGTGTATGCTATCAGGTGTCTGACACGGATGGCTGCTGGAAGCAGCACTATCCTAGTACCTGTGGCAGCATCTGATATGATATGATGGTGATGGAAAGCAGATGAAGTGGGAAGAAGAGGCTGGCAGAACAGAAACTCTCTGGCTTTGGCTGCGGGTGTAAATCTTCGAATCTTGCTATGCCTCTGGCTGGGAAGGCAGAGTGGTGTAGCCCTTCTAAATGGCGCAAAGCTTGGATTTGGATTTGTTTCAGCTGGAAGACCTAGACCAAGAGCTGTCTAAGAGTCCTAAGACCAGCCATGCAACAGTTTTTTCAGAGCTATTTAACATGTCTTTTAGAGGCCTTAAATGTATACATCTCTTGAGTCTGAATCTGTAGCTCTAGGCTAGTAACTTTAAAATAGCTCCAGGTAAGACCAATGTGGTGATGATCTGGGCCGTCTTGAAATGTCCATAGGGTAGATGCTTTTCCGCCCTTGGAGGACACAACCCCTTTCTGTAGTTTGCCGTCCTGGGGTCTTACCAGGTCCCTCACTCTGGTGCATGTCTCAGCTGCAGACCTGGAGTCTGTCACCCTTGCAAGGATGCTGCTGCTTTCCCAAGCACTGCTGCAGCCCTTGCTGCCCCTAAGGAACCTTGCTGCAGGCAGTGCCCTGCCTTCGAAGTGGAATAGGAACAGGTCGATGTTTGAGGGCTGTTTAGTTCTGTGCCCTGTGCTGCCTTCCATCTGCCTTTGGGCATGGCTTAAATAGCTGGTAATTACTGTAAGCCCTTGGTGGCCTGGGCCTGGGCTATTTTAGAAGCTGATTCTCCCTGCATGCCCTGTTGTGGAAGTTGCGGCTGGCTGGAATGGCCTGTTGCCCTCTCACTGTGGTGACCCCCTCTCCTGGGTGTGTTGTAGGGAATTCAGGGGGAGAGCTCTCAGCAATGGCATGCGGTCCCTTGGGCTGCCTGCCAGAGCCTAAATTTGGTGACCTTTAGGACGTGGCAGAAAACGCATTTGTAAACCTTGGTTATAGTAACTGGTAGACAAGCAGAGAATGCTGGAGGAGGAACAACATATTTTTTACAGACCAGCAACTAGTAGGTAAATAGACTAAGAAATGCTGTGACAATTGCAACTGTTGCTCTTTAATGAAATTTAAAATTAAACAATTATACAGATTTCCTTGAGGAGAGTGAGCATGTGTGTGACGCTGAGAGTGCTGTGACTTCTAGCACTGGTTTGGACACTCACTCTGCTCTCTGCTTTGCTGGAATCATCTAGTTCCCCTTGTGTAAGATGAGGGCAGTCGTATTTTAAAGGTGTCTGGAAGTTGTTACTGTATCATTACCCATGTAGCTTGTGGGCGGTTTTGTTTCTTTTAAGGAAGAGTAAACAAGCCAAGGCCTGCAGTCCAGCAGTTGTGTGGGTTACACAAGAATGTGGTTTCATGTTATGCCTAATTTGGTATCACTGTGGGTTGTGTCTCCCACCCCATTCTCCACACCAGCTCTAATGATAGTGTTGTGGCAGGCTGAGCTGGGCTCACCCTGCTGACCAGTGGCGATCTACCCAGGTTTTGGTTGGTTAATTTTGGCGAGTGAGGACTTAGACTGGTGAGCTGAATTGAGTCACCATGGGGCTGCTTCGTCACCCCACTTGGTGCCAGGGATGCAGCAGGAAGCTGCAACAGTCTGGCTGGAGGAGTGGGCAGGCAGGATTGCCCCTGTGTGCTAATAACAAAATTGGGAAAGGTACTCCTGTTTCCTCACTGCAGGGCCTTCCTGATCAGGAGGACTGGCAGTGGTTTGATTGTGACCACCAGTACTTGTGAAGGGGTGCTGATGTTTGTGAAGATCTGCCAGTGAATATTTGCATTGCTCATGTTACAGGTCTACAGTGTGTTCTTGCCTGTCTCAGTGTGACTGACCTGCAGAGGACAAAGGATCATCTTTCTATTTTCCTTCCAATTGTTTCTGCTAATTTAGCATCAGCTTGAGGCTTTGTCTTTGCTTAGAGATCAAATGGCCAGGGACAAGACTCTTTGTTTTTACACTGGTATAAGTGGCAAGGTCAGTCCCAGTGGGGTTTATCTCGTGTATGAAGGGTAGGTTTTCCATCACTGACAGCTAATGCATATTGGTAACTCTAGGGTCAGAAAATATCCCTTTTAGGCAATGAAGACAAGGTTTCTGTTTGTAAATGCATTCTCACTACAATGGATAGGAATGTCTTTGCAGTTCCAACCATGTAGAAAAGCATTCCCAGCTCTCTGTTTAAGGTATCAAAGAACAGCATCTTACTTGACCTGCAAACTCAGATCATTCCACCAGGTACTTTGCAAGACTTCCTGAGAGGCATCATATGTCCTTGTAGCAGGAAACAGACAACTTTCTGGTGAAACAAACCTTGAACTTAAGCAAGCTTTTCTCTTCTACCTCTTTCAGAAATAGAGAAGCATTTGAAGATGACAACCTCATGGAGCGACCGACTCCAGAATGCAGCAGATCTCCCTGCAAACATGGATGGGCATGCTCTGAAAAAGTACCGCCGGGAAGCCTATCACCGGTAAGCCATTCGTGTCATCCCAAAGCTAAAGGGCTGAGACAGAGGGAAATATACTAAGCACAAACCCCACACTTCTTGGTTTTTTGCATGTTGGTAAAACAGAAAAGTTGTTCGCACCTTCCTTGCAGGAGCATTGCTGGAAGAGAGCTTGGAAGACAGCACAGTATTGGCCTTTACAGTCAAGCTGAGATACATGGACTAGAGTGAGTGAGGGTATGCTGGCTTAATGCAGTCAAAAGATTAATCGAAGTTAGATTTTGGGATAGAAGCTTTCAAGTCCAGAAATACTCAGTGGCAGAAGTTTTATAGTAATTATTGCAGTGCACACTGGGATAGCAGAGCCTTAGGCACTGGAATGCACAAATACGAATAAGGAGGAAGTGAAGTCAGATCAGAAATTAGTTGAGAATTATACCTCATGTGATTACTTGTGTGTCCACAGGAGCACGTAGGAGCATTAGGCAAGATCTCGGTTTTCTTTTCGGTGGTAGGTGTGCCTAAAACCATCTTTGCTGTAAAACAGTTGCAGTAAATCAACAAGATAGAGTACAGAATAAAAGGAATGTTATCACTCTTATTTTATAGTTTGGGAATCAAAGTACTAGGCACTAGATCATTTTCACAAGATCACATTGGAGGTTTGGTTGAGCCAAGAATTTAGCCTGCAGCTCTCAAGGTTCCAAGCATAGAGCATAAAAGATGGATTCAGTCTGTATTATTATCGGATGCCTGGACTGTTATGGAGTTAAAAACAACAGCATCTAGCAATTGTCAGTATTCTGTTTGTGGGAGGTATATCTTCAAGGTTTAGCTTGATTAATTTGAGAA
>NW_008671849.1:146817-163888 GCF_000695815.1 Acanthisitta chloris | reverse complement strand
TCAGCAGGAGCTGGGGAGACTTATGCCTGATTTAGAAACAGAAGAAGAAATCAAGCTTCTCAACCTCACGTTTAAATGCCATATTGCATTTGTGATTCACAGTGGTGGTATTTCTGAGGAAGTGTTATGGAAGTGTTAGATATCTTTTGATTCTCCAAATGGAATCTAATTTGAGAAAAACGCCTCAGTGCATCATATCACAGGGCAGGTTGTGCAAGTTGCAATGTCTAAGGCTAAGTAATGTATCCCGTGATGCATTTCTGAAGCTTTCCAGTTTTGAATGAGTATGTTTGAGCAACATGTCTTAAATGGTGGCATTATTTGAATCTCTCTGTGTCAGCTGGTTTGTCAGACATGGAAACGTCTAATGAAAGTAACTATATATAGCCTGTAAAAAGAAAGGGATTTTATACCATTCCCTGGCAAAAAATCTTCACCTTGTTGGAGTCATTTACAGGTTTAGCTTTGTGTCGTAATTTTACTTAAATCTTCAGCTGTTACTCCTGATTCAGACTGATGGAAATGAAATCAGAGTAATGCCTATTTTTTTTTTCTATATACTTCCTTAACATTTGTTATGGTTAGGTGGTGACAGTCTGCTAAGTGTTGTACAAGATCCAAAGGAAGCAGTACTTGTCTTTAAGAGCTCACACATTCAAATCCTCATCATGTTTACCCTTACTCATGTAAGAAATCTTTCAGAATTTCCTTATAGAAGATGAGAGTGCACTCATATAAAGGAGAGTTTCCCACTTGGCACTGGGATCTAGTAGTCCAAAATTAGTTTGTGGTAAAGTTTAATTACCCCTTTTTAGAATCTAGAAATATCTTATTCAAAACATACTGAGCAGAAATGTTGATAGTGCTTCAGATTTTCATGGAAGGTATGACATTTGAAATACATTAGGGGGAGGCATATTTTTGTTTAGGAATTGCTATCCTCTTTCAAAGAGAGAGAGAGAGGGAATAGGAGAGAATGAGAGAACCCGATGCCAATACTGTAGTATAAATCTGTGCTATTAATGGCTTTGGTGTACCAGTTTCATGGGAGTTATTTTGATAATCCAGTATTGTAGGAATCTGAAACAACCTCATTCCAGAGGCAGTGTTGTCAGATTTCTATTTCTGGTATTTTTCGTGGTCTTAGTGTTAACAGATGTGATGTTACTTAAAAGATAGGTGCAAACTTATGATAGAGTAGGACTGAAGTTTTTTACCGTTGGTGTTTGATACGATATGCTTTAGTGTTTTATTAATGGTTCAGGTGCAGAACGTGTGCTGGTCACAGCCATGAGTTCTAGGATGTAAATTTGTTTAATTAAGTATGCTCTGACTCTGGGATATTGCTGGAGCACTGTCAATTTTATGAAAAACAGATAAAAAAGACAAGGCATTCATTGTCAAGATTATTGCCTTTCTCTTCCTTCTTTTTCTTCTGTTTTTCTTTCAGTCTTTGTTTCCTCTCTCTGTTTCTTCTTATTCCGGCAGCCAAAGAAAAAAACCTTGAAAACATGAATCTAAAGTGACTTAGAAACAAAACCAGTAAGAACAATGAATTTTAAACTCTTACTTTCTTTTACCTTTGTGCTGGTCACAGTAATTTTATGGGCCCAATCTGGAAGGCCGAAGGAGCTTGGCAGCTGTCCCACATTTACAGATGAGCATGTTGGAAGCCCATTTGGGCTCAAAGTCATTCATTGGGTTTTTCTAAATGCTGCTAGTAATGCCTGGTTTTCTGAAGTGTGAAATTAAAAACCCTGGTTTCACTGTTTGCTTTATGCTTACTTAAATACCAGTGGAGATGCCTAACTCAATCGATTTAACTTTCTGGTTCTCATGAAATATACCAGGTTTGATGTGCTTAAATTGCAAATGTTGAAGCAGGTAAAATAAGGGGAAAAGTTTCTAAAAGCAAAGTAATTTACTTAAAAAATAAAAAAAAATGTTCTTGTGAGTGTGGAACTTTTAAAACTTCTAAAAAATTAGCTCCAAAGATGCCATTCTAATAGCCATATTTTGCTGTACTCATTCTTACTTGCAGTGTGTTTTTTCAGGTGTCGCACTTCTTATTGTATCACACTTGATGGATGGATGTTCAACATATAGTATTGTTGGCAGAAATCCCAGTTGAGACTGGTTTAACTGGTGTAGTGCATACTGACTCAGAGTATGATGACTATATTGTAATCGTGTCTGAATGCCAAAGGCAAGAATGTCCAAAATCAAGTATTTATAGCTATAGAATCAGAAAAATCCGTCAGGGAGAAGTGGTAGGGTTGTATCTTTGGGGGATTTTTGACAGCTTTAGCGAAGGCTCTGGGTTAGCGGGTGCTGCTGTCAGCCACAGACCCCATTATACAACATTGTTGGCGCCTGTTGGAGGTGAGGTCTGAAGATGAATTAATATACAAGCTACATGTTATTCATTCTCTAGCAGAGGTCACTGGTAAGAGGATACTGCATTACTGTGCTATTGGCAACATACATTTTAATTTGGAAATAAAATGGATGTGTGGCTCTTAGGAGGCTTTTCCTTAGTGTGTGTGGTTGTGAGGCCACCTCCCTCGTGTGCTGCTTGTTGACTTTTCCGGGTAGAGGATAATCACTAGATCATTTGTTCTGGAGGAGTACTGTCATTTAACGTGATTGTAATTAGGCAAGAACTAGGTTGACTCTGAGCCACCAAATTGCCCTAGTGTCTATTTTTTAACTTGGAGTGAGCACTTCTAGGCACCCTCTGGATTATCTCACATAGCTCTTTAGAGTTTAAATAGCAACCACATCTAGTTAAAGCAAATAATGGAAAAAGTTGGTGTTCCATCCACTCTTGTTACTGACAGTTACCAAGATCCAGGAAACAGGTATTTACACTTATATTTATTTGTCTGTGGTTTTGGCTTAACAGGGCACTAAGGCTGAAATGGCCTTTTTGTTAAACATACAGACTTTAGGATGCTTTTGCCGTTTTGCATCAGAATAACTCAAGCCGTCTCATCCTGAATGTGGGGGGTGTTGTTGTTTTAGTTGTTGTTTTTTTCTTGTTCTCTTGTTTACTGTCTCACACAGGGCATGTGGCTTCGCGATTCCTAATCCTAATTCTCCTGCTGACTGGTGGTAGAGTACTGAATAAGTTGCTTTATAGATCTGTGCTTCAGTTTGTTTTCAAAGCATTCTATGGTGGTGATATGAGTTAAGTGATTTTAGCTGTTAATCTGCACTGAGATCCTGGATTTTAAAGAACTATATATACTTCATAATGACAAAACAAAAGGATTGTCAGCTGGTTGTTTTGATTTCATGAGTTAAAGATGTACTTTAGCTTGTTCAAGTTTGTAGACTCTGGGCTATTCACTGCTAATCTTGTTTCTTCACTGTATTGATACTGGGTCATCAGTGATTGCAAACAGGTGGAAATGTTATATAAGCAAGGCTATGAGACTTGAAACTGTTCATCTGTTTGGGTGGCTATATATAAAATTTCTTTAAAATTATCAGTTCATTGAGGTGGCAAATAAGAAAAAAAGGTTTACCAGTCTGAAAATGGACTTTTCATCAGACACGTTCGGATAGGCAACGTGTGGTATTTCCACGTATATGTAAGCGCAGTAGCTCGGTAGGCACTGCTGGCCATGATCTGTCCTCATGTGTCTTTGAGCAGCCTCCCTGGGCTCAGGCAGTGGCATGTGTGTAGTGGAGGGCAGCATGTGGCTCCCTGTGTTTGTTTTGCTTGAGTGCTTTAGCTATTGGAGG
This sequence comes from Acanthisitta chloris, assembly GCF_000695815.1. NCBI lineage: Eukaryota > Metazoa > Chordata > Aves > Passeriformes > Acanthisittidae > Acanthisitta > Acanthisitta chloris. The sequence goes on along the minus strand of NW_008671849.1, from coordinate 160,138 downwards.
AGGGAGAGGGAGTGTTAAGTCGGCAGAATGGGTGAGCTTATGAGAAAGCACAACACTTGCCAAATTAATAATAAAGAAATTACACTGAAAATGTCCCATGATCCCTAGCTTTAATAGTTTCATGGAGCAGACAAGTGTTATTTTGGGATGGAATCCATATGTGAGCTTCTTGGCACTTTGCTGTTGCCTGGGATGAAAACCCAAACAATGGAAACCGAAATGGCCAAGGCTATCTCTTATCCATCTGATTACTGCTGAATTTCAGAGGGAAGTGCTCATAGTTGTGTTTCTGGATACAGAATCAGCCTCATCAGTTACAGTCATTACCGGATTTTCCTGTGTTATGTCACTATAATTGTGCAAGGACAGTTAGTCTTGTGAAATGGCACTATGTTGGAAATGTTATTAGAAGCGGCCAGGAAATTTTTATGCCTGTCGTTTGTCTCCCCTTCCTGATGCTGTTTCATGCTCCTAAGGTCATCTCGAGCCCAAACACTGTCTCTAAATACAATTACAGATATTCAGAATATTTCTCTTTGGTTGAAGAAGGAATAAAATACAATTCTAAAAATCTAGCATTGTGAAAAGTAAGACCAAGATGGTGTGGCAAATAATAATATATAGAATGGTCAATACCTGCCTAAAGAGGCAAGACTTAGCAGAAGAATGATTACACTGGCTTTAGTAGTTTTGTGCAGTTTATTTCCTATCTTCTCTAAGACAGCTACCAAAGCATCCAGCACCCAAAGTCAAGATATTTTGGTATGTGTTAGTATCTTATTAAGGTTGCTCATATGATTTGTCCCAGAGAATTAAGGTCAGTGGGGGAGTTTTTCTGGTGGAAGTCATCTGTAACCAGAACTGTAAGGTCATGTAGTGAGACAGCTCCCCAGTCATACAACATCTGGGGACTAGCTGGTAGTACTGAGAACATTGAATTGTTATAAGAATAGTGGGATGTTTATTTCATTATTTGCCTTTTTAAAGAGGCCTTGGGGAACTTGGGCATGGGAGACTATTAAAAGCTAATCCATTTAGTTCCCTTTTGTTTCTTTTTAACTCTTCTACCTTATTAAAAATGGAAATTGTCCATAAAGTGAAGATTAACCAAAGTTCCTAAACTCTGAGTAAGCAGGAAATTGAGCCTTCTGGCTAGTTAGTGCCTGTTTCGTGGCTGGCTTGAGCCCAACTGTCCACCACAGTCTTTTTTAACCACACATGTAGGTCAGGCTTAGCCAACTCCCATTGTATTTGCTGTTCCATCCAGCACTGTTGCAAGTTTCTTTGTATTTATTTAATTTTCAGTGAAACATACTGCCCTGACAAAAAATTGCTAATTGCTGCAAGGTATTCCTAGACACTTTTGGAAAATCATGGTGAAGTGCTCTGTGGCAGAAACATTGCCTCACATTGTTCATTTTTGTTCGCTCGCTATGAGGAATTTATGGAGTCATAGAATCAACTAGGTTGGAAAAGACCTCTAAGATCATCAAGTCCAACCCTACCGTGGTTACTAGACCATGGCACTAAGTGCCACATCCAGGCTCATCTAGAAAACCTCCAGGGATGGTGAATCCACCAGCTCACCGTGCAGCCCATTCCGATGTCTGATTACTCTCTGTAAAAAATATCTTCCTAATATCCAACCTAAACCTCCCCTGGCAGAGCTTGAGTCTGTGCCCTCTTGTCCTACTGCTGATTGCCTGGGAGAAGGAGATCTACAACCTCCTTTCAGGGAGTTGTAGAGGGTGGTAAGTTCTCCCCAGAGCCTCCTCTTCTCCAAAGCTAAATAACCCCAGCTCCCTCAGCCTCTCCTCATAGGACTTCATGCTATAGAAAAGTGGTGTATATCCTTTACTCTTTGAGTAACTGTGTGCCATGTGCCAAGTTCCTTCTTAGTTATAAAGTTCTGTGCATCTTGTTTATTTGTTGGTCAAACTACAAGACTATTACACATGAAAATTTCATTCAGGGCACAGAATTGTTTTGAGATTTTGCACAAATAAAATAAAAACACTCTCTCCTCTCCTGTGTTACTTGAGAAGAGTTGGTATTTAGGTTCCTGCTTCAGAATTGATTGACAAGAACAGTAACAAAACCAAGATCAGTTCTCTTGTAAAAATATAAAGGACTGTGAATTGCAGTGTGGAGAATATCAGGGCTCTGTGACTCCCTTTATGCATGCTCAGCAGTTCCTTCTTCCTTGCAATACAACACATTTTTCTCTTACCCAGCACAATTTGTAGAGCTCAGAAAGAAAATAAATACTGTCATCATTGAGGGCCTTCTGCTGTGTGGCCAAGCTGCAGCATTTAATCATTGAGGAAGAACTCATTAGGGAGGAAACATGCTTCAAGGTTTCCCTTAAACAGCTCCTCAAGTCCATTTTTCTAACAGTGTGGATCTGTGCCAGGCTAACCCACCCCAAGTCCGGGCGCTGACCCCCAATCCCAGTTCTGCCACATGCTGGCTCAGGGAGCCCATGGGGCTAGAATATGGTCCTTAACTGCCTTCCCCACAAGCTCCAACACCTTGGCCTGCTCCAGCCACACTGCACGGGAAGTGCAAAACATAGGAGACTCACAGGGATATTCCTCAAAGCAGAAATGTAAAGCTTGGGTTTCCACCAGGAAGAAAGGATGAAGGCAAGAGAGAGGCAGTGCCCTATTTGAGGAGGTGCTCAGGGTGCAGACAGGTGTGGAGCTGGGTTTAGGCAATACTCACCTCTACCTCTCAGCACAAGGATTGGAGAGGGTGTTCTCACACTGTGCCTGCAGTTTGGTTTGTCTTACTGCCCAGTGCTGTTAAATTTTTAGATCAGCTTAATTTTTAACTCCAGTGCTCCTGGTTAAAGTGACTGTTTTCTGAATGGAAAAAACCAAATTCAGGGGAAGGGAAAGTATGAATTCTTCTGATTCTGGCAAGTGAAAAAAATAATTCTATATTAAAACTTCCTTGCCTAAAAATGTTGGATCATTTTAGTTTTCCTGTTATCCTGACATTGTCTCTTCTGTTTGTCATCTGAAAGCTTCTTTAATTTTTCTTTATCTAGATGAGCTGTAAAAAAATTGCTATCTCATACTTTCCTTTCAAGAGCAGAGAATCTTTTTTTCTCCGGTGGTTGGGGTTCTTGGGGTCCTCATGGTGCTTTTGCTTTATAGTCATTAAATACAACTCCTGTCATTTCTCTGTGCCATGTCTTCTGAGGAGACATTACATTCTTGTAGCCAACAGACACAATGTCAGGTTGGATGGGGCTTTGAGCAACCTGGTCTGGTGGAAAGTGTCCCTGCTTATGGCAGGGGGGTTAGAACATGATGATCTTTAAGATCCCTTCCAACCCAAACCTTCTGTGATTCTGTGATTTGATCAGTATTCTTGTAATCAGGCTGAGAATGCTTTCAATTAGGATTTAAGAACAGCTTTGAAAAGGGCTAAGACTGCAGCTTCTGAGAAGCACCTGGCTCTTCCCAGAAACTGTCCTGGTCATTTAACCTCAACTTCTGTCTTTAGTTTCTAGGATATTGCAGATATTTACTGCTTTGACTAAAGCCCCTGAATTAAGCTGGTCAGTTTCTAGTAGATATTTTTAGGTATCTGCTTAGTCCCTTGTGTCTAGGGGAGCACCATGCATGGGAGATGTTTTTATCAGGGTTATAGTTGAGGTCCTGAGCACCTACAAAATAACCCAGTATCTGTCTGGGCCTTCACAAGAGATGTTAAGTTGGTTCAGGGTCTTTTTGCCAGTGTTTAGTCTGTCATTTAATCTGCCAAGGCATATGCAAGTTTAAATTGATTAAAGTGTTCTCATTTCCTGTCCTGAACATGTTGTGTAATAGCCTTCTTTAGCTTTTTAAAATATTTGCTCTGTTTCACTCCAGCACTGGTGGATGAAGTAATTACTGTGTCAGATCAGTTGGTAGGATGCCTTGAAATCTGCCAGGTCCTGTGCACTGTTGGGATATGATTAGAACCTGCCACGTGCAGTTTCTAGGTCATAGGCAATATTTACAAATTGATGGAGAGAGATCTTCACCAGCTGTTACCAAGAGGGGCTGGTATAGTAATTTTCATTTCTCAGTCATAAGACTTATTTTGGAACAAAAATATGCTAATAGATGTTGTTTGTTTCATTGCATTCAGTAAACTTTTCCAGATCTCCAGTATCAATGTGTGCTGATTTGGGGTTTTTTTTTTCAGTCCTGGTGTTCAGTTTGTAAATACTACAAAAGCAAATGATGAAAAACTGTCAGAGGCTGAGAGATCTTTCCACAGTTTTTGGTCAGTTTGGTGTTGTCATCATCTAAACATAGGCTGGACTGGAGGAGATCTCTTGGGTCACAGCTCCCTTGTTTTTGCCTTTCACAGACACTGTCATATTACCCTTTTTATAAGTGCATCCAGCTCTTAGGACTTGGGTTTTTTTGTCCTCATTTGGGAAACTTCCAAAATGTTGCAATTCTGAAATACTCTTCTGAGCTTCTTTAAATTTCCCTTCTTATTCCTGTCCTGTTTAGACAGTCAGAAAACTGTGCTCTGGGGGTTAAGCCTAAAGGCAAGAGCAGAACTGGACTCTGCAGGTTAGACAAAAAATGTTGCTTGTGGCTCCTGGAGTTATGTTATTCCTGCTTAAAGCTCTGCACTCTCAGAAACAAGCTGCACAAAACACGAGATCAGAAATTATGTGCTTGAATTAGCTAATAAATAATGCTTCCTGGCAGCAGCAGCAGCAGCACGTAATCATGTTCATTATATAAAGGATTAGACTGTGTTTAGTACCAAATAGCATTTCGCATTGGCCTCTTGTAAATCAGAGCTATCTTGATGTTAAAAGACAAACATGGATTCAAACTACAGATTAAGATAATTTGCTCCATGTACTCAAAAGGCATCTATTTCAGGAGAGAATTTTAGTGAGTTACAAGCCAGTCTTGTATTTCCAGAAGGCATTTCTTTACCGGTTTCCGGTTTTTATCCCATCACTTCATCTTGTTTAAGTAATACATAAATCTATCAGAAAAGAGCGTCATCTATAGCCTCTGAGGCCCCTTAGTGACAAGCCCCATTGTCAAAGGCAGGCGCTTTGCCAGGAAACAGTGACTCCCAGAGAGGGTGTGCAAGGTTAGGGGGAAAGTATACTATTGCCAGAGAAACTGTATTCCAAGTGGATTTGTGTGGAACAACAACGCTATCCAGTGACTGGCTAAATTAGCCACAGATGTGTTTTCTAGAACAGTGTCCAAGAAGATATACAGTACTTTAAGGCTTGGTTCAGACATAATGATCTTCTGAAGTCAAATCAGATCCAAGCAAAATTGCATCGGTACTAGGGAAGCTTTAAAGGAATTCTGTAATATGATTCAGACAAGTAGATGAATCAGACTGCTGCGAACTAAACAAGGAGCACATCGGTGAGAGATGAGGTAAGACCACTTGCATAGGAGTGTGTTAGTTTGATGTTAGCAGTTTGCTGTTAAAATTTGGGCTGCGTCAGATTGACGGGGCAGTGAAACAGGCTCGTTTTGCCAGCCACCTGCCCAGAATGTATGTGTGGAAGAGAATCTCTGTGGTTTCTTTCAGCATTTCAGAATGTACGAGTGCTTGGCTTTGCACTTGCCGTCTCCATTGCTGTATTGCAGTCCCTGCGCCACTCCTACCCGGGAGGGCTGCCGGGTTTGGTTTTTAAGAGGATAATTACTCTGCTGAGGGCAATGCACTTATTAAATATTTGGAGATTTTCACGTACTGAACTCAGAGTGCAAGTGAAGGCTCTGGGACTTTTCTCATATGGGAGAATTTTGTCTTGGCAGCACAGCTCGAGCAGTACATGGGATTTCTGTCTGAGATGGGTGTTGAAAAGCTCGGCTTCCCTCCCACAGATGAGTACTGACTCTCGTTCTTAAAGTTCAGATAAGACAGACAGTGAAGTCCTGTTGAATTACAGATCTGCTATATTATAAAGTCTTGGGGAAACATAAGCAGCTTAGTTACTGTAATAGTTGGAACAGGAAGCAAGGAAAGCTTTTGTTGTATTCTCTGACCTATTTCTTTTACCATGTTATTTACTCAAACTAAATTGAATATGATGTATTAAAATGTTGTCATCTAAAAGGGCCTGGAAGTATTCAGCTCAGATTCTTGTTGCAATAAGAATCAATAGTGAAAGTGGAATTTACAAAATACAGTTTTGTTGAGGAGTTGCAGAGGAGTTATAAATAAAAAGAAAAATTTTTACAATAGAAATAGCATGTTCTTGTAAATTAAAATTTTTCTCAATGTCTGATTTTCAGACCTGTATTAATGTTTTTAAGGCTATTGGTGTAAATGTGGAAACATATCTGCTTAGGTTTGCTTTGAATTTCCAGACATAGTTCCAAAGAGGGTTCAAATGCTGTGAATTTATTCACAGGAACGTTATTTTCTTTTCCTTTCCTTGTTACCTCTTTGTAATAATTTGTTTTAATCACACAAATTATATTGCTTTGCATTCACTTCTTCTTGTATCCTTTGAGGTCTGGATTCTGCTTCAGGAGATTTTGCACTTCTATTCTTAGGAATTTTTGCAGGTCACATGCGAAGCCGTGTGTGTGTGCATGCATGCGTGCATGTCTTTGGACAGCATGCCAATAATTAGAATAACTCTGCAAAGTCATGGCTTTGCTTCAGGAGAACTCATGGCAAAAAATGACAGTTGCCTCTGTTTTCAGGTATATTTTCTGATTCTGACCCACAAGAGCCAGACATGCTGGCAACTGGCAGAATGTGTTTGTTCTAAAACATGAGTACTTCCAAGCTGTTCATACCTACGGCTGTATTTCTTCTCTCTTTTCAGGGTCTTTGTAAACAGAAGTTTAGCCATGGAAAAGATAAAGTGCTTTGGTTTTGATATGGATTATACACTGGCTGGTGAGTATCTTCTTAATTTTTTTGATCACTGACTTAGTTTGGAATATTGCTTCTTGCTGAGCTAAAACCAGTTACTAGTTGGGTTGCTCCAGTTAGCAGGTGCTTCTTCTATTAGCAAATATATCTTTCACTATTCATTGCACTTTCATTTTAGGGATTTCCCTTAAATTGTTATCTGCAATCTGCATTTGGTCACAAGCCGTGTTACTGTAGTACAGTTTCAAGTGATTATGGGTGTCAAGGAAACAAAGCTTAATAAGTGATTGCTTCCTTAGATTCCACTATGTTTTTGGTGATGCCCCCTGTGGAAGCTTGGCTTTGAATAACAAGGTGATTTATTTTACCCTTGGTGAACATAGCAGGCTACACCTTCAGCCAACAGGTTCTCCTACATCCTGAGAGGGTCATTTTTGAATAGGTTTTCCTCTTTACCTCTCCTCCATTGGCCACATCAGTGACTCATTTTGGGAAGAGGCATGTCAGGGGGAGTGCTTGTGTCAGCTGAACAAGTTAATTTAGAAAGCTTTGGTCATTCTTTATGACAGATAAGCTTTGGGAGGTTGCATAAGATCTTTTGGTTTCATAAAATTGTTTGCATGACTTCTCCATCTTTCAAATATGCAACAAAGTTTCTTGAGACTTTTGATGAGAAGGGGTAAAGCTACCATTTTCTGCATAGTCAGACTTGCATGATGTTATGTATTATAAGGAGGGAAGAGATAAAAAACCCACTTTCACTTTCCTAGGCTGTAACTGAGGATGTCACATACAATCCTGCCTTCTTTCTCATTACCACTTCCAAGGCTGTGGATAAAAAGTTTCTATCACCCTTGATATGTCAATTTAAAATTGCTGTGTATATGAACTGAGAAGATGTGAGGTAGAGTGTCAGGGTCACCTAATAATAGGTTAATGCAGTATGTCAGCTATGGTTATCTAGTTACTGTGTACTGAGGAGGAATGAGAGACAAGAAATGCAGCTAGGGACAGTGTGAGGGTCACAGGAGTCAGGGTCAGAGGGTAGGCAAAGGGCAGGAAGGTTTCCACATGCTCTTGGTTCAACACAGCACTACAAGGAGCAGTTTTGGAGGCTGTGGCAGGTAATTGCAGTTTATATTTAGATCACTTGCTTTTGTTCTTTTAAGCAGCTATCTGTGAGGAGTGGATGTATATAACAGGTTTGGCTGTTCAGCACCTTATTTATACCCCTGTTTAAAGTTCCTGCCATTTCTTAAAGCACAAAGTATATCGTTGTTAATCTGTGCTCAATATGACTGCAGGGATGTACTTTGGGTTTGTGTTTCCCAGCTATGAGAGCCTTGTGGCAGTGCCTTTAAGGAGTGTATGAGAAACAGTTATTCAAGAATAAATTTTTTTAAAAAAAAGTTGTTGGTTTCACTTCAGCAAAAGAAAAACAACTTCTGTGCCTTTTGCAAACTGATGGCACTTCCCAAGGCTTCAGGTGATCCCGGTGGGGCTGGTGTGGAGCATGAAGTGTGTTGCTAACTCTCATCCTGACAGAAGGAGACCTTCAGCACTGTCCTCACTTATCTGACTGTTCATTTACTCAAATGCTGCTTGTTCCTGTAAACGCAGAGCAAATGTGTTGTTAGCCACAAAGTGATGCTTGGTTTGATGAAGGGAAAAGATGTGATTGTTTCAAGCAACCTAAAACAGTACCAGTGACACGAAAACCTGGGGCTTCCAAGGCTGGAAAGTCACAGTGCTACAGTTGAGTAGGCAAAGTTGATGCATTCAGAGCAGTTGAGTGATAGGGTATGGTGCAGAAAAAGAAAAGGGATGTGATCTGACCAGAAAACTGGAAATCTGGACCACTCTAGTGTAAGCTGATATCCTATGACTTCTTCCGTGGTACAACAGAGATAATAGCTGCAAATCATTTTGCAAGGAGTTGTGAGAATGTAATTAGATTGGAAAGCCTTTTGCAGATGAAAAGCATTATGCCTGGTGAGTACTGTTTACCATTTTTTCACTTGGCTAGGAAATTAACATAGAAAATTACCTGTTTATTTCTTATGTCTCAGAGTCATCCTTTCCTCTCCATGTAGGCTTTTATTATCTGACCATTACTTGCTACATATAACTGTCACATACAAGGAAAAATACTTTTTCATTATAGGGGCTTTAAAGAGTGTAGTATTAGAATGTGATTCCAATTATAATACATTAATTGGAAATGATATCAAAGAAGTGGAACAAGTAAAGTATGACATTAGTATGTTGTAGTGTATTCGTTAGACCCTGTCATGTGTTCTGCCTGGGAATGTTATCCTTTACCCACTCTTTCACATGGACATGCTACTTGTCTTGATTAAAAAAACCTAAAGAAACCAATGTAAAAAGCCAGTTTATCTGTAATTTAACATCTGGAAATGGTATCTGCACACCAGATGGTGCATGCTAAGCAGAAGCCTTTTGGAGACCATTCAAAACACGTAAATAGGCCAAGGAAAATAACAGAAGCATCTCCAGTGTTATCGGCTAGTTTTCTGCATTTTTACTTTCAGACATTGCTAAGTCACTTTTCTGTAAAGTTGTATAAAAATATCCCAAGCACAGTCTTGCTATTCAATGACTGAAGGCTGGCAGAGTCATTGACCCTTGTCCTTTGGCCACTCTCTGTTGTGAACTTTCACATCAGGAATAGACAGATGGCATTCATCCCATAGCTGACAATCATACACTCTGACATCTCAAAAGAATGAGTATTTTGGAACACCTTGAATTACCTGTCTTGTAAAGAGGTACTCTTGTCACTTGCTTCTCTTCTTCCCAAATTGATGGCCGCTAGTAGCACCAAAAGTCTTCCTTTAGGAGGTGGTTCAGTACCAGAGAAGTCAGAATCATTCGATGTGTTTTGAACTATAGAAACTTGAGACAGTTTTATTCTTGTACCTTATGAATTTAAGGACACACCTACTTACAATAACACTGTTTTCTGTCTGGAATGATCTAGTTTTTGTAGGGACATGGCATTTCCATTTTGAAGTATATTGTAACAGCTACTACGCACATGCTGCAGTGATTGTGTGTTCTACTACTAGCATGACTGTGAGTGTCAGCTTGCCAGCTGAGAGCAGTTTTAGTATCATTGTGTTACATTGCACGTGAAAGACAATTTCATGCATTATTTTATAGGGTAGTATTTCTTAGAGTTACTAAATTAAAGGACTCAGAATTGAAAAAGATTCAAGGCTGTCTGATACAGCATTGCCACAGTGGTTTTGTTTGCTTTCAAGTCAAAATTAGGTTAAACTTTGAATTCTTGTAAAGAACTCATATGTTCTCTTATTGTGCTTGTGTCTTTCCTTGCATAGTGTTGAGAAATGTTGTTAATGACTGGGTTGGGCAAAGAAAGTCTTTTTGTCTTGAACAGCCTGAAGGTTTTAGCGTTTCCTTATGAGAAATAATGGACCTTAAATTGCTGAAATTTTAGTCATTGTGATTACAGCTAGAATTAATTTTGACTTCTGGGAAAAGAAAATGACAGCAAATTGAAGTAACTCTCACAGGTTTTAGATTCCTTGTTTTCCCATAAAGGATTGCTATTGTGTCTTCATGGGGTGAATTAGATCTCCTACATGTATGGAAACTCCCAAGACTCCCTAGGTTAATGTGCTGGATACACTAATCCTAGAGGCTCAGAAGTCTGTATTGTGCATGAAGCTAACTGTCCACTTCCTACTCAGTCAGATTAGAAGTCACATTTAGCACAGCAAAGAGTGTTTCTTTTAAGCTAGGTGTTATTGGGAGGCAAGTTGAAGGAGCAGGAAGAACAGCAGCATTTAACTGTGGTTTTTGTGCTTACTTAAATAGTTGATGCTTTAAATCTGTCAGGGCTTGACAATCAAGAGTCATCAGCTATTTCAGCCCTTGCTGTTAGCAGAGGTTAAGGCAAGTTTCTGTGATGTTACACAGCCATCACCCTGCAGCCTTTCATTCCCTGCCTCTGACCTTGCTGCCTGCCAGCCAAGGGAGGGAGGCTGTGCTGGTTACCCACGGTGCCCTTGCTCCTTGGGAAGTGACAGCATTACACCTGGGGCTGCAGATACCCATGAAGGTCTACATTTGCTGTCAGGGCAGAATGGAGAATTTTTTAAAATTACAGTTTAAATTCTCAAGTTAGAGAGATTTTAGGGTCCTTTTGTAGTTCATTTTTGTTTGCTAAGTAGTGGTTACTTTTATTATCTGAATGATTCATCTCTGTTTATTCATCCTGACCGGCTGAAAGACCAGCAATCAGTAACAACTCTGGTCTGCCTTCCTTTTTCACTAGCGCTGTCAAAACTGTCCGTGCTTTGGTAAAGGAAAACCTTGCATGCAATGCGAAGGGTTCACAGCCTTCTCTGTTTTGTGTTTATTGCTAAGTGCAGGAAGAAAAATAAAGGTATGTCCGTAGAGAGTCTTCACAGCGACACCTGAGACTAGGAGTTGGCGATGCCCATTGGAAATGCAGCAGAGAGAGATTAGTTTCACACAGCATTTTATTTGACTGCTTCCGACTCAGTGTGAGCTACACTTAATTAGTAGATCTGAATCCAAGTAATGCAGGAAGCCTTGGCATTATGGAGTCTTAAATGGGACAGGTTGCACAATGAGGTGATGGATAGATGTCCCTTGACAGGAGCAGAGCTAAAACAGTGGGGTTCCCAAACTGGCTGTAATTTCACACTGGGCCATTGGCAGATGGAGGGGGAATTAACAAGAATTACAAACTCAATTGTGCTTGAAAAGATTCGGCTGTGACTACTCTCCTTCTCCAAAAGTTATGGCCTTGTTGAAAGTTTTATCTTCTATCTCTGAAGTAGATAAAAGGTAGTATCTGTAGGCAGGATGCTTTCATTTGGAGTGCTTTTCCTGTGCTTACTCATTGCTGCTTCTATGATCTCCAGAAATCAATAATAAAATTATCATTGGCTGCTGAAAACTGTTTCAGTAAAAAAGAAGGGGAAATGAGGCTTGAAAAGTATTGGGTTTATTGTGTGAAAATATGATTAATGCAACATAATCTGATTGGAATATAACTTGTGTCCTGGAAACATTGCCAACTTAGTGCCAAGATTTGGTTCACTGCAAAGATTTTATTGCAAAATTGCTTACGCTTTCAGCTGTAGCATTTTCCTTCTCATGTCACGGGAAAAGACATGGGAAAGACAGCCTTAGTCTTTCCCAACTTACTCCAAAGTCCAACATGCATGAACAGGTTTTTCCCCTTCCTCAAGTAGGTATTTGTGTCTAAGCCATCCTTGCAATTAGAAAGAGAGGAAAATTTTTCACACCCTCATCTTATTTTTGAAATGTTTTTCTTTACCTGTTGGCTCTGGGAAAGGTACACTCAGCCAGAAGGTAGGATTGGTTTGTTGCTGTGTGCGATCTGGGAGGAAAAGTGACAGCTGAATTGAGATCTGGTTCTTCAATCCATTTAACATTTTTACTGTAGCTGAGTTGCATCAGTTTCCTGTGTTTCAGTTTCCACAGCTGGGAAATGGGACTAATGTATTTGTACCTTGCATAAAAAAATTTCTGGATTGCACAAATCAAAAAAAAGTATAAACGTTGGAGTTTTATATATGAAAGATTGAACTGAGTGCTTATAAAAACTGAGCTTGTAATGTAAACAGCTAATCAGAATGTCAGTTCAGACACTGTTATTGTCTGTTTATTGGTACTAGACTCCAATGCAAATGTTCTAATGAGGCTCTCCTGCTTAGGTTAAAGGTTTGCTGTTAGTTTAATCATGATGGAAGGACTACAGTCTTTGAGGGTTTTTTTGGGAGATACTAAGCAGTTTTGCTTCTTTCCCGGTTTGCTGGATAATGCTGTTCTTTGTGCCATGCAGAAATAGTGTGGTGGCTAGAGAAAGGAGCCAGTAGATGTGCAACAGTAGCCTTCCAACTGTCCCAGCCAAACCCGAGAGATGCCCTGACTATTGCACATCTGCTGTCTGCGTTTTCACATTTGTACATTGCCAGTTTGACAGGTGCAGATTTTGCAGATTTCAGAGGCTGGTTTAGCCATTAGTGTTTTAAAGCTAAAGGCAGATGGAGAAGCTAAATTGTTCCGAGTATGCTTTGAGCTGGATGTCTTTTCAAATACCAGTGCAGTCACTATTGTCCCTGCCTCTTTGTGTTGCTGCTCTTCGGAGTTTGACCATTTAAAGCTGTGTAATGAGCAAACCAAGGCCTGGAGCTGTGGGATGTCACATGCTGGTGCTGGGAATGAGGAGTGGAGAAAGCATGTGTGGCTTGCTCTGTCCCAGTAAATCACCGCTCTGACAAACCGCTAATCTGCTGGCTGTGGATTCTTGAAGAACAGGAGTGATAAACAGAAGCTGCTGAAAGAACAAGTCTTCACAGTGTAAAGAAAGTTTAAAAGCTGCTATATTCCGTTTTCT
>NW_008671849.1:121597-146795 GCF_000695815.1 Acanthisitta chloris | reverse complement strand
TTTCAGCAGGCTGTTAGTATACCAACAGCCAGTTCTTGTCTTTGCCAGATGGATGGAAATAGGAAGGTATTTTTCAGCCTAATAGACCCCCTTATCTAGTAATCTTAATACCACAACAGAAGTACTATTAAGTTGCAAATACCCTTGTGATGACTCAAACAGCTTACTCTGTAGGAAGAACCAAAGCTGAGAGTACAGAAGGCTTTAACTCTGAGGTCACATGTGTGCCATTGCTTTGTGAATGCCTTATTCTAGCACACTACAGAAAAACTTATGTATGGGCACTTGTGCTGCATCTTAAGCCTGGGTGCACACGTTTAAACAAATGTGTAGCTTTGGAGGCTCACTCTCTTACGTGAATATGGAGAGAAATAAGAAGCTGGATCTGTTTGGGCACTGCTACACCTGAATAATGCCTTAGATCTAGTGTTTAAATAGCTACTATACCTTTAAGTAATTTCCTTCTTATTTCTAGATGCTAGCAAATTGTGTTTGAACCTGAAGCCCATGCAACTATTTCTTCCCTGTTTATAAGTCTTCATTGAAGAAATAAGCCCATATTTTGGCACAGTAGTTTGTTTCCATGGAAATGCAGAGATATTTCCAGTATGGGATTATGACTCCCAGTGGGCTATATCTGAGAGAGGTAAATTGTGAAGGCTACTTGTTAAGCACGAGAAAAGATTCTCCTGTGTCAGGGAAACTATAAAAAAATCCTGTAAAAGAACAGGTGACTGTGTAGTCATCTTTAGAATCCTATTCCAGTGCAAAGGAAAGTTATACCAACTATTAAAATAGACAAACTGAAGTTTCCTTGAAATGCAGAGTCTGTCTGAATTGCTTCTCTCCACATGCAAAATGTGACCTCAGTGCTGCTGTTGTTACCTCAAGCCATGCATTTTTATTCAGTAGAAGAAATCTTTCCAACACTAAGCTCTGTTTTGCCAGCCTCTGAGGCATATCCAAACAGCCCAAATCTTTGTTACATCGAAGGCAAACAAAGTGCAGCAGCAGAAAGCTAAAAATATCTGGAATTTACCAATGAGAGCACTAATAAGCCTGCTTTGGGGAGAGTTAAAGCTGATGATACTTGACAACGCTTGTTTTTCAAACGAGTAGAAATGCAGCACTGAAAACAACCTAAAGTGTAGACCCAGGAATTCACAGCCAAGCTGAACATACAAGGCTGTGTCAGTCCTTGAAGCAACAACAAATCCTGTCTTTACAGATCCTTTTAGCATGCAGAGCAGGAGAATAGGAGCTGATACAGTTCCAGGTTAGAGGTTTTAGAGCTGAAAGCTGTGCTGTGCACTTGGGGATGTTTGCAGGAGCATTAAAGGTAAGGAATTTTCCATTGCTCTTAGGCTGCAGAGTGGGTGCGTAGCTGCTTTACGGGCTCTGCTGCAGCTGGGGACTGCAGAGCCTTGGTGTGATCTGTGCTGGTTTCCACCCAGAACCCTGTGTTTGACATGGTCAGAAAAGCATGCTGGGGAGCCAGTGAAGCTTAGATCCAAAAGATTCAACCCTCGGATGGTTAGTGACCCTTGCCTTAGTTCCTGTTATCAGATTTACTGTCAAAAACATCTGTGGCTACAAAGGCGTAGTGCAAGATCTGGCTGCGCACAGCAGAGCAGCTTGTGTGTTAAGCATACACAAGTATCCTGGGATGCACCTGGAGGTTTTGTCAAGGTATTGTTTGCTGGTCACTACAAATATGTAATTTTTAGTGAAATAGAAAAGGCACATTAAATATTGAACTGTTCTTAAAGCTCAGCTTTGTCTTACAGCACATATCACTTCTGTGTTTGAAAAGGTTTCTTTGGGTAAATGAAAATTGTACTCAATATGGCAGCAGTTTTTTCTCATTTAGATTGAAAAATTAAAAATTCAAAGAAGCGTAACATAATGTTGCTACCCATTTTGTTTGTTTGGTACTATGAAAACTCAATTTAAATATAGGGTGAAATGCTACAATTCCGCTTTGCATAATACAGTGCATTTTTATTTGTGGTTTAGGGCTTAAAATCAAACCCCAAGACTCAGGAGGACTGGAGTCTGTTCCTGCCTGTTTTTCAACTCATTTTGACTGTAGACAAACCCTGTATGGTCACAGTTCAGCCGAGTTCATAAACAAATGGCAAGTCAACGGTTCACCACATTCCTAATAGAAAACATAT
This sequence comes from Acanthisitta chloris, assembly GCF_000695815.1. Classification (NCBI taxonomy): domain Eukaryota; kingdom Metazoa; phylum Chordata; class Aves; order Passeriformes; family Acanthisittidae; genus Acanthisitta; species Acanthisitta chloris. Next base: position 144,618 of record NW_008671849.1, on the reverse strand, counting down.
GAGTTGTCCCATGGGTTTCATTCAGGATTTCTTGTGGTTACAATTAGGAATATTTACCACTTTGTCAGTTTGTTTAGAGGTGCTGAGCTCCAAGGTCAGCACAGCACAAAGGTGCTGGACTCCATTGCCCTACGCACAGGGAGGCACATGTCAGGCACGTGTTTATGTGGGCAGAGAGGAACTGAAACCACTGCTGTACATGCCAGGGCTTTAAACATGAGTATACTTTTTTCCCTTCATATCCAGTGAGGATACTGTGAGTGAAACGTCTGCAGCAGCTGTGGCAGAAGTTGAGGTAACATTTGATGGGTCTTTGGATAGAGAAATGCAAGGCAAGGGGAGCTGGAGGTTTGTGCTTATACCTGCTCCTGGGATTGCAAGCCAGCTGACCATGTTTGTACGGGTGGTCCTGCAGTACAGGTATCTCTGCAGGGTTTCTAGTTCTCGTGGAAAAGAAAATCCTCCACTTTATTTCCAGTGCAAAATGGCAGCACCCTGCCAAGCTGTGCCAGCCAGGCGTGAATCTGGGCTCCTGTTAGAGCTGAGCAGTCTGACTCCACTGTCAAAACTGAGGATAGTTAACACCCAGGTGTGAAACTTAAACATGACATTTCAGATTCCTTCCTGTGTAAGTAATGAATTATTTTAGCAGAGAGCTGCGTAGCTTGAAACGTTACCATTTCCCTTTTGTTCTGTTTAAGTGACAGTGCCTGGCAATACCTCCGTGGGTAGAAAAGGCCCTGTAACACAGGAGCTGAGGTCATTAGTATTCCAGAGCAGAAATCCTCCTCTTTTTAATGATATACGAAAAATGTCATTGCTCTGTAATGAGTTATGTAGGAAACAGATACCCTGAAAGGAGGGTCAGTGTATAGAGGTCAGATAGAATTCACTACCCAGTTACATCTGGAGATCCTCAGACCTCTGGCACTACACCTGAGACAGACTTTCCTCAAACCACAGCAGTATGTGAAATGCTTGCCCAACACTTACTAGTACGTTTAATTGGTATTGATCCTTCAGTGGGGTTTGTCTTTTAGTTAAGTCCAGTGTCCCAAACACCTCCAAGACTGGTCACTCACTGTTTTCCTCTGGATTCTCAGCTGGAGTTGAGGGCCAAGTGATCAGAGTTGCCAGGGAATGAGTATTTGCTGCTTGTGCGAAATAGCCAGTGGTGTGGTTGGTCATGGAGGGGTCAGAGACACAGTATAGTGGACTTTAAATGCCCAGCTATGGGGCTATGTGCAGAGGAGATATTGACAGAATGGAGAAGTCTGGGGATAGATCTATCCTGTTTTGGGACCCTAGTCTAGGATCTCGTTTGATAGACATTGTTGAGGCAGGATACATAGATACTTGTACTGTTACAGCAGATAGGGTTGTAAAAAAGGGGATCTTGGTCCTCAAGGTTTTAACTAAGCACTTTTTGTGGGCACAATGTTGAAATAAATGTATTTCTAATACGTACTTGCATTATTTATTTGTGGTGCAATTCAGAGCAGCACTTCGATCCTGCTCTGTTAAGTCAGGTTTGTGTAATTTCAGAAATGTATTTGCACAAGCTTAATTATGCATGTTGTGCCTGAGACATATAAATCTGGATAATATCTCTCCACCTGCCCATGTAAGTCCCTAACTGCCTGATTTGCATGCCTTACTCACTGGGGAATAAGCAGCAACTGAAATAACCTGTTTTTAATTATTTTACTTTCATTTCTTCAAGGCTTAACACGAACTAGTTGTGCTGCATTTCCTGTGCTTCAGAGAAAAGATGAAACCCTGTGCATTATCTGTTCACATTTTGGCTTATCCGTCTTTGTGTGACCTCTGGAGAACCCAGATAGTGGGTAACATTTCTGAAGATTGAGTGTTTGTTAAAGCCTTTTGCAACCCTTTGGAGGAGGCCATCACCTCTAGCTTGAAAAATACTGATCTTATCTGAACACCTGGAAGCCAAAAGCCAATTAGTTTCATCTGCCAACCAAAACAATGGGGGTAGACCAAGGTGTTTCAATTCCAAGAGGATCTCAGTGGCCAGAGCTGAGGGATGGAGATGCCCAGAGGGCGGACAGGGCTCTCAGCACCTGCAGTGGGGAAGGAGTCGAGAAGGTATGTGCCCAAGGGATCAGAGTAGGCAATGTGCCAGCTGTACAATGCAGCTGCTCCCGTGAAGTGCCCTGACAATGTGGGTTTGTTCTGGAGGGCATGGCAAGCACCTTTCCCTGGGCTGCTCTTGCCTTCCAACTGGGAAGGAAGGTAGGTGAGGAGTTGGCTGATGGAAGGGCTGAAACTCCTTTTGGAGGTGCTAGGGGATCATAAGAGAGCACACTGGCAAAAGATAGATGGGGATAAAGAACAGAGGCAGGCATGAACAATACTTCAGGTCATCATTTACTAGTCCTGGCCCTCCTCTGCCCAGAGGAGCTGCTCACTCCAAGGGCTTATGTTGTTGCAGCAACCTCACGAGCTCATTTTTCCCTTTCTAAACCAGACTGTTGGCAAAGAGGAGCTGCTCCCTCAAAGCTGCCTTAGTGATATGGGAAATCAGAATATTGTCACTGTTCTTAATTCACAGCTTTTACCAGCACCAAATCCATAGTGTTTGGAAATAAAATGGCTAGACAGGACTGGCTTTCAGGTGTGCAGTTTGAGACAGCAAATACATCTCACAAAAGGGAGATTACAGAAGCAGTACAAAAAGAGGTGCTTATTGCAGCTTTAGCTCCTGCTTCTCTCCTAAGATGCATGACTACGTTGTCAACAAGCCCTGGAACAACCATGTTACACCTTCAATAAAAACTGCCATGCCTGAATTTGGAATCTCCGTGTGTGTGGAGAACCAAAGAACATGGGCAGCCCTTGAAGGGAGAATATTCTCCTCACAGCTTAAACAGAGCCATCACATGCACTACAGCCTTCTCCAGCTATTCATTTTGAAACAAAACAGGCTTTAAGCGTTTATTTTCAGAGGAGCCTTCCAGGAGGTCTGCATACTTCTGTGGGTCCTTTTTGCGACATCATTCCAGCTCGTTCAGCTTTGTATTTAGTGCAAATTGGATCTCAGAGATAACTCTTGATTACTCTGTGCATACTTCTAAGTTGCAAAATAGCTCTAGTGTTCTTACTGCGTATGCTTGCAAACCAGTGCACTGCAGTATGCAGCACTGTGTGCAGCTTTGGTGCCCGTTTATCCTGCAGTGCTTTGCCCATAAAAGCCCAAGTGTAAACGTGTTAAAGTGTGTAGCAGAATGTAGACATGCTACGTCAGACTGACCTGGGATGTGAGGTTCCTGCTGGGAGCACCTTCAAGATGTAGGGCAAAATTCTCTTCTCAGGTTCCCTGTAGAAGGAAAGTAGCTCCTGACTCAGTCTCCCAAGTCTCCTGCACTGACACATGCAGGTGTTTTATGGTGTGAAAGAAAGTGAGTGCCCTGAAAGGAATAATCTGTCACTGACTGAGGAATGGACAATAATGGCAAAGCCCCAAAAAGAGCACAAGACCTTTTCTTGAACCAGTTACTCTGTGTCTGAGAGAAACACGAAGGGTTTGTGTCACTTGGGCCATGTGATTGTAGCCTCTTTCTCCTAATTATCCCTGAGCTGATGATCTAAGACTGTGGATATGAGGACAGAATTTTGCCTGCAGGATCCACGATTACCAACTGTGCCTCTTCTATAAATCACTTGTAAGTGTATTTGGAATAACTGCCAGGCTGACTTCTGAGCTTACCCGAGGACAGAGCTCCAGCAGGCACAGTCCCACATGGCACAGAGCTGTTGCAGTTTTAAAATCAGTCTGATTTTTTTCTTTAACAGGGGAGCCCAGTGTAACTCCGTCAAGCCTGGAGTGACACACTGAATCTGCATCTGCCTCATGTGAGTTAAAATCCTGGCAGCAGCATTTTGCATAAGCTGGAGCCTCTGTAGAGAGCTTTTTTTTTCCTTTTTTTTTCTTTTTTTTTTTTCCTTTTCAGGAGGGCTATAAAATTGTTACTGTATGTGTCTTGGCAGCAAAGGTAAAAACAACTACACAAATGCATGAGAATTGCATACCTTACTGCACAACCTCTGCTCATTCCAGATCAGCTTCCCTCCTAGCACATCCTGTGTGAGGGATGGCCCGCACTCATCACAGACCTGGAGGCTTGCAGCATTCACTCCTGGGGTACTGCTTTTTACCTTTCTATGGTGTATTGTTAAGCCAAGTGATGGTATTAAGGGGAAGCTGAAATGCTGTCAACTGGCTTCTGTTTTTATAAAACCTTTGGTTGTTTTCTTTCCACCCCGGTTGCATAATCCATGAGCACTGGGTGCCAATCGCCCAGTGCTGCTGAAGCATTTGCCTGTGTTGGAACACTGACTATTAAAATAGCATTTCCTCTGGAGCTGGGGACTTGGCATGGTGGCAGAGACATGGCCATCAAACAGGAAGCAAAAGAAAAATAAATCAATAAGTTGTAGCATGCCCTTTGGTTTTGCTGTCATCCCATGTGTGTTGAGAAAGGATGGTCTGAAAATGGGTTTGTGGCTCTGCCTCTTCCCCTGCAACAGAGTTGGAGATGCTTGAAAACTGGGCCCTTCTCAGCTGGGTGAAAAAGCTGAGCACAGGAGACACTGCATGGCAAATAGCTGAATTCATGGCATTGCCATGGCACACAAATTATCTCCAGTTGTGGAATCAGCAACCAAGTCTGAGGGAGGGGAATATTCCAGCTAAGTTTAGGACTATTTTTTCATCATGCAGCTGCTGAAAAAAATATTGATCTCTCCTCTCTACACTGTTTCCTCATGGTTGCATGAAGTAAACAAGACCTGAGAGAGAATGACCAGCCCTGAGTACAATATTGAAATAGTTTTTCACCTAGTAGTGCGTGTAACTGGGGCATCTTCCCCAAATGTGCTGCAGTTGCAGCAGTGTTAACCTGTTCATACTTGATCTGGAGGAGGTGGATCGTTTGTTTGCCTGGAGGAAGCTCATGTTACTGAAACAGGCTTACAAGAAATGTCAGGGGGTTGTGGCTCATTCCAAACAGCTGTGGTGTAGGGTGCTGTCAAGGTGGGCTAGGTGAGCTCTCAGTCTCTTCCCAGCTGTGTGTCTAATTAAAGGAAAGTTTATCTTGAACAGTAAGTATGCTGGTCACTAGAGAACATTTATTGTCCCTTTCAGGAGTCAAGTTACCTGTGTCTCTGTTTAGTTCACATGTCAAGGAGAAGGCTCTCATTTTCCAGATACTGTGGAGTACTAGAAAAATAGAGAAGGGATCTGAGTCATAAATGAGCTAATAGTTTAGTTTTATTCAAAGAGGCATCAAGGAAGCAAAATCTAGAGCTTGAGAGATGAGGGGAATAACTGTCCCCCAAAAAGAAACAAATTAATCCTGTTGCAGTACTGCCTCAACAAAGATTTGGGATGATGAAGGCTGAGGTTGATACCTATTGTTCAGCCTTTTTCCTAATGGTGCTTCAACTTGTTTCCTTAGAGAGTTAAAAGGAGGTCTGTAGTGATTAACTGAAGACAGAGAGGCAAATACAGAAAGGAGGAAATTGAGTGAGGGCATTTTTTGAGCAGCTGACCTCTGTCCTGCTACAGCTGCTCTCTGGTAGAGTGCTAATAAGATACACAGATTGTTTATCAGAAAGACCTACAGTTTCCCTGGAAAGGTTCTGCTGGAGCTGTTGATGAACCATTTCTGCTTGTCCAGAGGAGATGCCAACATGCTCCATGAGGTTTCTTGTGTCTGGACAGTATCACCATGATTGGTGAGCTCAGAAAGAGTAGAGTTTCCTTGGAGAAATGTTTTGCTTGGGAGCGAGGTTATGTGGATTAAGTCGATAACATGGTCAAATTCCCAGGAAGCTAATGCAGAGGAGTGCAGCAGTTTCATGGACAGAGTGGGGGACTGGAGTCTGCTTCACATAATGGGAAGATTTGCAGTGCTTTCACCTTCTGAGAGTATGTGCAGGTGTATTTATAACTGTTTCCCCTGCGAAGTGCCTTTACTGTTCTGTATCAGAGGAATTCCTTTTTCCAGAAGATACTGTGGTGTCACTCTCACAATTTTGTTCATCACCTAACTGCTTATTGCTCCCTCCAACTCTAGCTCACTCCCCAAAATTGCCTTGTCAGTCACTGCTTTCTTCATTAGCTGTGTTTTTGATTGCTTATTCCTATCTATAGCTCAATCAACCCTTCCTTTCCTAAAGGACAGAAAAGTCTACGTGCATTGAATGTTGTATCATGTTGGTGATGTTTGCCATTGGTATAATATAGCTTGAAGATTTTGATAACTGCTTTATTGATTTTAGTTATCTGTTTAAAACCATTACAGGTTTGCTTATTATGTTTTAAATGCTGTTAGTTTAATAGGGAAAATTAACTCTAAGGATTCTGGTGCTTTTTAGATTATTAAGAGATACAGGAACCCTCTGTCATGCTTACTATGATCTGAGTCTTTTGACAGTCTCATTTTGTCTATAGTCCTTGCCTTTTTAATATTTTTGTTAGTATTTTATGTATTTGTTTTCTCCTCTCAGACTGAACTTCTGTATCTCACATTATGTATATATATTTGCTGGTGATGACCTGGGCAGTAAAGATGATGTATATTGATATGTATTGTGAGGCCCACAGATGTGCTAGATCTCTCTCAGGAAAAGCAGTCTGCCTTCTAATGAGTTTACAGTGTAACTTGCACATTTTTGTGTTTTACTCAGCTAGCTTTGAAATACTCTAGTGTTTGAGACAGTTGGGTCCATTGAACCTGTGTAATCCTCACTGCAGTCAAGGATTGTATTTATTTTATTACCAGTTTAAGACAGTGACATCGTGGTGTTGCACCCTTAAGGGGAAGGGAGCACCCAAGGTTTGTAGATGCTTGTGGTCAAAAGAAACAACAAAAGTCAAAGGTCTGCAAAAGCTTACAGACGTTTATTGGTAAATTACATACTTGGCATGGAAATTGATGTTAATCCCTGACTGCCTGTATGAGCACACACCAGTGGGTTTTGGATAAAGGGGTAGGGTGAAAGGGGAGAGAGAGATGAGTTAAAGAGTGGGAGAGAGAAAGGGAAAAAGGGAGAAAAAGAGATCACCAGTCCTGGCTCCAGCGCTGATCCAGCTGATGGGGTGTCCTGGTGTGCCTGCACACCTGGGCTTTGTGGGTGTACCTTTGTATAGATAAATTTCCCCACCCTGGAGATAAGTTTCTCTCTCTTTATGCAAATTAGTTATCATGTGCAGTCCATTTTTCTGGACATCTCTGGAAATGGGTTGGAAGGCTTCAGGGGTCTTGGGGGGGGTCTATGCCTGCTTCTAGGCCTCATTCTTGCCCTTGTGCTGTGTTGTGCTTATCTCTAGGAGCCAGAACAAGGACGTTTGTCCCAGAAAAGTGCTGTCCTTCCTCTCTATGGCCCCTTCTCCAGTCACATCCTGTTCTGTCTCACAGTGTGTTATTACCAACAATCCTTGGTTATTACCAGCAATCCTTGGTTGACTCCATGACTATCCACCTCTTGGTGTTTGAGACATGCACATTAGCCCCTTATCTTCTAGGCTTCTACAGACATGCAGCGAGTGTAAACACTGTCAGAGAAACATAGTGATTTCCATCTGTTGTGATTTCCTTTTAGATGTTAATTTAATGATCTGATTAAACAGTAACATTTCCAGTACATGGGAAGGTCATTTGCAGGAAGAAGACAGGATGGATGGTAGGAATGACTTGGTTGAACAGGTCCATTTCCTTTGCACTGAGCGAAGGTGTGTGTCACAGATGAGCAGCTCCTCTGACACGTGAGAGCAGTGAGCTTGCTTAAAAGAGTAGCATTTTGATGCACAAGGGTAATAGCTAACAGATTTTTTGCAGTACCATATGGTGTTATTAACAAACAAATCGTATGTTAACTTGACAGCTCTACCTTCAAGCTAACTTAGTCTGCAGCAAACACAAAATTCCCCAGAGATGAAATCTGGAAAGATACTAGGCTTTGGGATTGTATCCAGAGCAGTAACAGTAGCACAGCAGTGATGGATTTCAGGCTTTCTAACCTCCAATACATGTGTTCCTGCAGTTTATTGGTTTCTTCATGAGCTTTGCAAAAACATAGCAAACCAAAACCCAATTGGAGCAGGTGGAACCGGGAGCATTCATGCATCTGCCTAACAGGACTGCAGGGAGAGGAGCTGCTGGTTGAAGTACATTTTTCCTGATGCAGATTGCTGTGATAAACTGATGGATATTTCATCTGGTGCACTCTGCTGCTGAAATTCAAACTGCATCTCTGCCTTGCTGCGGCCCTGGGGCAAGAGCTAATTCCAGTGCTGCTCTATGCTGGGGGAACTGAGACAGCTAAGGGCAGGAGCGAAGGAGGGAATGTGTGATGTGGAGGGAGGAGGGCAAATGGGTACATTACTTTTAATTGCCTTCTTGTTTAACCCCCTAGCTGTTTTCAAATATTCTAACTGAAATCTCATCTTGGTACAGTGTATAAATCCCCTGAATACGAATCTCTTGGATTTGACCTGACCGTAGAAAGATTAGTTTCCATTGGATACCCTCATGAGCTGCTCAATTTTGTGTATGATCCTGCATTCCCTACCAGGTAAATGACTAACAGATACCAACCCAGCCTGCTCAAGGCCTTGAATACTTGTTCTGTAAAGTTCATAGGTGACACGAGGCCAGGTTTTCAGAATTTCAGCCTATGACTGATCACAGATTGTGGGGAAGGGAGCAGACTGCTCCAGTATGTGGAGAGCCTTTGCACACATGAATCCATGCCGGCAAAGAGGGAGTGTGCAAGAAAAGAACCCTACAGAAAACATGGTCCAAAAATAACCTTTTGTAGCAAAGACAGCAGAGCACAACTGGATTGGGAGTGAAATCAAACTCAAGGGGAGAAGGAGTCGTTTCTGTCCAAGAGGCTGCCAGGATGTCTCAGAACATTTTTCTTTAATTAGTAGTCTTCTGGTATGTAAGACATCCTGAAAATTAAGCTGACAGTAAACGACAATAAAAGTGGGACCAATCTAGTTCAGTTATCTATATTAATCAAATGTCAAAAGCATTTGATTTAGTAACTTTTTGATTTAGTAACTTTGCACCCAGTTAATGCACCTTTAAGTTCTTTCCACTTGTGTCTTTGCTGGATTTTACTTTTTTGACTCCTTTGGAGCTTCTTTACAAAAGACTGGACGAGAGGGTCTTTTGGCTTGCTGTCCCAGTTTCGGTCTGGCAGCCTCCCTTCCCTCCTCTCAGCGTGTTTTACACTGAGACTGCTGCTGGCTGTGCCCTTGCCCACAACACATCACAAACCTGTGATGAAGACTCCATTAAACCCACTGCCTTCATCCCAGGGAGGGCACAGAAGGGATAGGTCTGTGGGAAGGCTGTGTTCTCCAGATGCAAGCTGCTAGATAAGTGAGACAGAGTTTTGCTGGAGTTGGAACCGGGAATGTCCAAAGCATTTTGTGCCATAGTTACATGCCCCATCTGGCTCTGTCTGTGATGGAGAAATGAAAAAGAGGAAATTCCTTTATCACACCTTGCTCTTCCTTGCAGCCCAGCAGGGATGTCAGGGAACCACAAACACAGGTGTCAGGTTTGTGACCCTGTGGGAGAGGCTGACAACTTCCCTGGTACATGCATAGCTAAGCCTCTGTTGGGTTAAACGGTTCCACTTTCACGTCTGTGGAGAGCAGATCAGCTGTCTCTTTCACCTGGTAAGGCAGAGCTCTTGTTGCTCACCTACCGCCAGGTAAAAGAGACAGTAGGGACTCCATCTGCATAACAACAGCAACTCTGTTCTGATGCCCCATGCCAAGTGAGCAAGCTATTCTAGAGCTGTTCTAGCTGCTGTGACCCCTTAGTACACTTGCTTCTTCATATCTTGAAATTGCTTTCTTAACAGAGGCCTGGTGTTTGATACCCACTATGGAAACCTGCTGAAAGTTGATGCCTATGGGAACCTCCTAGTGTGTGCACATGGCTTTAATTTCCTTAGAGGGTGAGTGCCAGCTTTTGGCTGTTCTTTTTGACTTATTACACTCTTTTGTGTCACTGATCCTTAGGGCACCCATTGTATAAGGAGTCACAGGGAGTCCACTAACAGCAGATGCTCTATTGGTGTTCCTGCAGCTCCAAGATTAACTGGGGATGCATAGAGTGTCTCAGGCACAGCAGCAGCCCAGGCATTTGCAAGGGAGGGGTCTGTGTGAGCACAGACACATCTGTAGTGTGCTGGGAATAGAATGTCATGTGCTGTGGGGAGAGGTTGATGGGATAATCTGGGACGCGTTCACCTGTCCTGGCACAGTTTAACATCAGCAGCTTATCAATTAAGTCAGAACCATTGCATGAGGGCTGCCTGCAGCAGAGAGGACCTGTGCCCCACGAGGCTGTCAACTCCACAGCCAGTGCTAACAAAATCTGAGGGCCTGAGCTGGCTTAGGGAAGGAATAAGCTTGCTTGACACGTCTGTGTTTCCGACCTTGGAGGGCGTCAGAACTGAGCATTGCATGCCATCTTCTGCAGCCTTCCCTGGCTGCTTGTGTCTCTCTTATCCCAGAGAAGGTGCTTTAGGAAGCAGAGAGGACTGCAGTGCCACAGGTCTGATATGTCCTAGCAAATCTCTCCTCCTGTATCCCTGCTGCAAGGGCACAGGGATGGAAGGCAAGGCGATCTCAGGGCCTCCAAGGCGACAAACTTTGTCATTGTAGGCCTCTTAAGTCCTTGCATCAGGACTCTAAAATTTAGAAAAAGCCCTTATATATGCACTCAAGTTCCTCTTTGAGCCTAAAGTGATCTTCAGAAGCTGCAGAAATTAAGGAAACCAGAATAATGAAATGACTTTAGTCATTGCCACCCTGCTGATTAATTGCAGGGGGCCCTGAGCAAGCCTCCCACAGCAGAGCCCTGCACTCCCTGGCTGAAAGCTGCTGGGGGAGTGGAAAGCAACACATGGAAAGTGGGGGTGTGTTTAAGATAAGCAAACAATGAAAGTGCAGATGATTTAAAGCATCCTTGTAGCCAGCAGTGTGGAGCTTGAGGTCGCTCTGTGGACTCTTGACCACTCTGTGCCACAGTGTGGGCTCTGCTGACTCAGTGGTGAGGGCTTTGTCCTGGCTCTGCTGGAGTCAGCCAAGGGAACATCAGTGGATGCACTTTTGCTCTTGCATTGATAGTGCCTGTGGGAAAGCTGAGTGTTGATTAAAGCACAACAGGCTCTAGTTAGTGGATCCTGCTACAACTATATTTTGCAGGTCAGCACGTTTTATCCTCCAGTATGTTTTGTGGTTTCATTCTTCTCCACTTTATCTATTCTCAGGCCTGAAACACGGGATCAATATCCAAATAAATTTATCCAGAGGGATGATACAGATAGGTTTTACATTCTGAACACGCTATTCAATCTACCAGGTGAGTCTAATGTGAGCCAGCACAGGCCTCTTTCTGTTCCTTTTAAGGCAGTAAAGCTTTGCTAATGTCCTGCTCTGCTCATCTGTTTGGGGTTGCTTTTTCCATGAACTTTCTTCTTTTGGCCACAGGGCCTAAAGTTAGCTGGCCTTATCATGTTATCCTCATGTTAAAATCTTGCTCTGTTTCCTTGCAGAGACCTACCTGTTGGCGTGCCTAGTGGATTTCTTTACTAACTGTGACCGGTACACGAGGTACATGTTCCCTCTGCTTCGAGGTGCTGATGGAACAGTAGGATTGTTATTATATTATATTTTATCAATACAGCACAGATGGAGCTGTTCTTAATGTCAGTGGAGGCCCCTTAAGGGGTTTTGGTGGGGAAAAGTTCAGACCTCCTATAATATAGTGGTGACAAGTTACTCTGTGTGTGCAGCAGAGGCTGTTATGAGGTTTTCCTTCACGGGGTACATCAATATCACCATACTGACTGACACTGGTTTTGGGGCAGCTTCTAAGACTGCACAATTTGTACAGGGTGTTTACAGGCACCATTCAGGTCATTTTGAACCTGTGTCCATGGGAGCCATGTCTGGTAACTGAGAGGCTGAATTTCTTCAGACAGTTAACCGCAAGTCCCTCATGTTGTAGTAGAGTTCACTGCACACTTAAGGGTGAAATGCTCAGGCACAGGGTGGTGCAAGAGGCTTTTTGTGCAGCATGAGTACTTACCTACCTTTCAAAAAGGTATAAGCATAAAAACAAGCTGCAGTTTGAACTAGCAAATGTGAATGCTACTGTGCTGCTGACTCATGCAATGGGTCATCTTCAAATATTACGTGAGTGCAAGGCAGAGGTTTAATGGGATTTTGCTGGGAGCAGAGGAACTGTTTGTGCTGACAATCCATCAGATGAAGTATCCTCTCTGAGGACAGGCATGCTGATTGCTGTCATAATAAATACAGCTCTGTGTAATCCTTCTTGATTTCTTCTGGTGAAAGCTCTCACAGGTGTCTCAAAGACACCTCCACAGTATTTTGTAATTTCTCATGTTGGCTCTAACTGTTCAATGCAGAAGTAGTTCCTCCTCTCAACAGCATTACATTTAGTTGATTTTCATGGCACCCCCTTCTTTAGTGTTGGAAAGAGGGAGAAAGAGCAGCACTCTGCCTACTCCCTCAGTACCATTCACCTTTTGTAAAATGCTGCCAACTGCACCGTCCCAGACTTTTTCCTTCTTGTACTACTGTCAGTAAGAAATAAGAGTTGCAGTCACAGAAAGCTGTGGAGGCACAGGCCTGTAGTTAGGAACTCACTTCCTAGAATTTTAAAAAAGCATTCTTGGGTAACACACAGGTGGTGGTAAACTCTGGTCATAGCCTTCTTTCAAGTCTCAGCTGTGGTATAGTAGTAGATGAGAAACGGTTATGGTAAGATGAAAACACAAGCTCCAAACAGCTTTTTAAACTGTCTCTCTCTTCAATATGTTTCTTACCTACTGAAATTGGCTGCTAAAATCTCTCTTCTGTCTCCTCACAGCTGTGAAACAGGATTTAAAGATGGAGACCTCTTCATGTCCTTCAGGAGTATGTTCCAGGATGTCAGAGATGCTGTTGACTGGGTTCATTACAAGGTGATGGCAAGAACTTCTTGGGCTGTTTGCAGTTGTAACTGGGTTAGAGGGGCTGGTTTGTAACTCTTGAGTTAAGATGTGCTCTGCCTCTTCTGGGCAAGAGCCCTGCTTTGCCTCCCAGGGAGCAAATAATAAATTGCAGTTGTATGTGAGTAAGTCAAGATCTCAACTGCTCTCCTAGTATGGGAACGTATCTGGCTTGGCTTCCTCTACTGTGATTCGTGGGGTTTAGAGCATGATGCCTGGAGGGTGTTTGCACTTCAAGTCCACAACTTGTACATTGTCCTAATTATTAAAGCAGTATTCTACTGCAAATTGTTTACATTGGTACTTTCTTATGTTGTCTGAAAAGTACCTGCATTAAAGAGAGAAATATGTCAGCTATTCTCTATTTAGAGAGGAGAGTCAGTTCATCTTCTTCACCCAGTTGTGCACAAATATAGAATATAATTTTGTGAGCATTAACATCTGGTTAAAGACCTGGTTTTCTTGTTCTCTCTCATTCAAGAGATCTGTTGGGGTGGGATGGAGAACCAGCACAGGAGAACTCTGCTCACAGTTGTACTTGTGGTGGTACTTTCAGCCATGCAGAAGTCAGGAATATATTTTTCTTTCCTTATGCAGTGTTGTGTGATATATGCTGGAGTTGGCCTTTGACTAAAGCATTATGGTCAGTGTTGGAGACAGGTCGTTAACTGTCTTGTTTGGTATGGCAAATCTATTTTTTGTTTGTTTCTATTGTATTCCCTTCTGAAAGGGTTAAAATGCTGTTGAAGTGGATTATTTACCATGGTGAGGGAATCGATGGATCACAGAGTTTGTGATGGTCCCTGCTACTCAAAGCCTCTCATCTCTAGAGTCACTGGTTCAGATTCGCCCTGGTTTGTACTTTCACAGCGTTTTAAAGTGTGAAAGTTGGCATTACTTTGATGTCTCTTACATCGTAAGTTTCCATTACCTCACTGGGTTCCGTTCTTTCTGTTTCAGGGATCACTCAAGGAAAAGACCCTTGAGAATCTGGAGAAGTACGTGGTGAAAGATGTAAGTGTGAAGTTACTTTACTCATGCTATGTGGCATTCTGTTCTGAGTAAGAAGGCAAGAAATAAACATGCTGATTTGCTTTACTAAATCACAGAACAGATAACACTGTGATTTCTATCGTAATAACCAAAGATAAAGTGGAAAGTTCGGACGCAGTGTTTATTCTGAGCCAGTGATCCACGTGATTTTGTATTGATGTGCATGTTTTTATGTAAAATTTGAAAGCCAGTGGAAATGTTATCATGGGGCACAGGTGAATATGCTGGTAAGGGCTGTGTTGTTTCTTTTGGTGGCGAAAGCAGTTGTGTTCCCTGCCCAGGTTTCTCTGCCCAAGCAGACCTCTTTTAAAGAGCAACAGTTGAGCATCTTTTTAGACAGAAGCCAACACAAACATTACACACACTTAACCATGAGGGAGCAAGGGAAAGATCCTGAGAGACTCACCAGTGTCCAGTCTCTTGATAGCCCCAAAATGTGTGTTCAGCACATCCACTTGAGCAAGCTCAAATGGTTCCCTTACTTCTGCCCCCTCTGCAGTGTGCAAGGCCCCTCTGGACCACTGACAGTCTAATTATTGTTTAGTTTAGATGAGCTCTGTCGTAGAGTATCACTTTAAAGCAGTTAACCTTGTTTCTAGTTACATGCCTACAGAATTCTTAGGAAACCGTTCTGTGAGGTAATCAGCTATTCTGGCAATGGACTGAGGTTTCTGATTCAATAAAAATAGCCCCAGGAATAAATTCTCCCTAATTTGAGGTTGGAATTATAATGCGTTCCAACTTGTGGCTCGTGTGAGCTCAGATTCCACCTGCCTCTGGGCCCATTTCGGGAACGGACTTGGAGCTGGAGCAGATCGGTGGGAGCAGCACGGGGTGCCTGGCACTGTGGTTGGCAGAGGCACCCCAGCCCTGCTGAGCCCTTCCCCTCGCCTTCCTCCCCTGGGCTGTGCTCTGGAGGGGTTACGTGGATGGACCAGCAGCTTTCCTGGCTCTGGCCAGTACAAAACACGTGAGTTCGCTTGCTCGATGGTTTGATTTGCTTTGTTTTGTCTGCTGGGATCATAGTTGAGAGTGTCTGTAACTTTTGTGTGTGACTTGTACATCCCTTGGGTTTCAGGGGAAGCTGCCACTGCTGCTCAGCCGCATGAACGAAGTGGGGAAGGTGTTTCTTGTCACAAACAGTGATTATAAATACACAGATGTAAGTGCTGCTGGAATTGTTGTGTTGGTTTATCATGGAATAAGCAAACTCCAGCCATTCATTTGTATGGGTTTTGGTGGGACACCTGGTGGAGAATCGTGTGTTTTCTAACCTAGGTTTAGGATGGTTTAGTGGTGGATGCAGATTAAGTCTTGAGTCATCTTTTGTAGTCCTGGTTCTGGTACTGACTTAATATGAGCCTGGTTTAAGTCCTTCTTTGCCTCACTCGGTTCCTCAGCAAATAAAAGGCTGAAAGGCAAAGTGATACTCATTTTGGATTTCAGCATCCTTTAAAATGCACAACTTCCCTTTCAAGTGAGATAGTGTGAGTGCAGACAGGTCACCAAAGCCATGGCCCCGGAGAGGTCTAAGAGCCAGGAAGAGCTGTCTCCAAGGCTGAGAAATAAACACTTACCACTGTCAGAATGTTGCAACACTGCTAATCTAAATATTTATATGCCATCTTAAAGCACTGCAAGTTACAGCTGAAGCAGTGTGCAGGTTTCTGAGGCAGCTGTGTTATTTGATTAAAAAAATCAGTGGTTTAATTCCTGTCACTGTCCTGCTCCATTCATCTTGTCTCCAAATCTTACGCTGACTTCTGTGTAAATTCTGAAAACAAAGTTCTGTAATCTGAAAAGATGAAATCAGAAAAGTATACTTTTATAAACTGCACAAATGTATGTTTAAAGGCACTTATTTGAATACTTTCTTTGTCTCTTTCAGAAAATTATGACTTACTTGTTTGACTTTCCACATGGACCAAAGGTATGTGAGTCCTAGCCTGCAGTTGCAGTAGAAACTGATGTGCCTAATTATCTGTGTAGCTGGAAAGCATTTTAATCCTGCTTCATCAGCTGCATGGGATTAGTTGCTTTAATCTGGTTAAAATACACTTGCTGGTTGGTGTCCTGTTTGAATGGGATCAAAGCAAATACAATACAACGAAGAGAAAAGAGGCATCATCTGGTCTCAAGTGATAATCTGTGTTAATGATAACATTATTTTAGTGATAAAACGTTTTAACTGTGGCATTTTGCAGCCAGGTTTCTTAGAAATAATGCACAATGTTGTCAATGTTGTTTAAAAAAAAGCCTTGATCGAAAGGAAATAGTTTTATAAACCAGCAGAAACACTTACAGCTGATTGTGCCTTGACTATGGTAACTCCAGAAGCTTTGGTCATGTGTTTTCTGTTGTTCTAAGGTCAAAACTCAGCCCTGCAACTTCTGGAGTGTGGCTTGTGAGATGAATTTGTATTGCTCTTTCAGTCTCCCAGTGAGAGGCTATCTTACACTCATTTTCACACTGTGCCCTAAGGGTGGAAGGTGGCCAAGGGAGAAATTCTGAGAACACAGAAACTCACCACAACTGATAGCTAAAAAAAGCTCCTAACTGTGGTCTTGATCTCAGAAACATGGAGCAGAAAGGGCTGATGAATGCCTGGGCAGGGCTGTAACTCAGGTTTCAGTCTCCCAGTGAGAGGCTATCTTACACTCATTTTCACACTGTGCCCTAAGGGTGGAAGGTGGCCAAGGGAGAAATTCTGAGAACACAGAAACTCACCACAACTGATAGCTAAAAAAAGCTCCTAACTGTGGTCTTGATCTCAGAAACATGGAGCAGAAAGGGCTGATGAATGCCTGGGCAGGGCTGTAACTCAGGTCTCTGTCATGGAGCAGAAAGGGCTGATGAATGCCCAGTATGCTTTGGGCAGGGCTGTAACTCAGGGCTGGGCTCTGTGCAATACAGTCCAGGCATTTTCCCACCCCAGTGAAAGTACCAACATGGCCTTGTAAGGCTGAAGCTGTGAAGTTGCACATGTCTGGAGCTACATGGGATGTCACCTTCAGCACAGTGTCAGTGGTGTCATTTACAGCATCTCTTTACACATCAGCTGTGCTGTGACACAGATGTTCATTGCTGTTCTCCTGTCTCACACCATATCCTCAGGCCTCACTGCTTGGGTGGATTGGGATGGGCTTGCAGCAAACAGGGAATGCTTTAGGACATGGTGCTGGCAACTCAGCATTGCACCACAAGAGGCACGAGCTAAGAGATTTTGATCAACCAGTGCCACAAGGTTATGGCTATGTACAATGACACTTCAGTTAAACTCCCTGTGGTCACTTGTGCTGTGCCTGATTCTGAGGTTTGTTTTTGCCTTGGCAGCCTGGGAGTGCCCATCGGCCATGGCAGTCCTACTTTGACCTGATCCTGGTGGATGCACGAAAACCTCTCTTCTTTGGGGAAGGCACCGTCCTGCGGCAGGTGGACACGGTCAGTGGTCAGTGCAGGGTGCCTCCATGTCTGGAAGGGCTCCTGCACCTCCTGTATGGCATCTCTCAGTGGCAATGGGCAATGCAGTGTTTAGACAGGACCTGCCCTAGAGATGGTGGGCTGGAGTCTGCTTTCTGAGCAACCTTATCACCTGGGTGCAGCAGAGCTTTGCTGGCTTCCCTAACTTACCACAGGTGACAACAGGAAAAGAATATGGAAAGCCACCTCTGGACTGCTTGGGAGTGAGAGACAGACAAAAATACCAAGAGGACAAAAAAGATCCAGACCATCAGCTCTTCAGTACTAACACAATGTCTCCTTTCTCAGGTGACCGGGAAGCTGAAGATTGGTACCTACACTGGCCCACTGCAGCACGGCATTGTGTACTCAGGAGGTGAGTTCTTGTTCTGTGCAGTGGCTCTGATGTGGCCTTCAGCCACTCCAGCTGTGAGAGGACTCGTGCCAGGCAAGGTTGTGCTTCCCAAATTGCAGTGTAGTGTGTCCTCTGCACACTGCAGCAGAAGGTCTCCATCATCAGAGCTGCCCAATGCAGGGAAGAAGTGGACCTGTTCAAACCCTCTTCTTCCTTGCCAGGGAGGTTTCAGGAAATGCCACTGCAAGACTTGTGGTGCAGGGGTTGCTGCAGCTGGCCCAGTGCAACGTCCTCAGCTGTACTTATGGTGCAGCCACCAATGTGAGCACTGCCCCCAAGCCGGGGGGGGCAGGAGGAGGATTTACAGCACTGTGTGTGACACCCAGGGCTCCATTACTGTCCTATGTGGGGAGAGGCAGCTTGGGCCCCCTGCTGCTCCCATTCATGTAGGGGTGTTCTTGGGTAAAGCTGCTCCTGGGTGTAGTCCCAGGTGGGTGAGAAGTGCCCAGTGCTGCCATGGCCAGGCATAGCATCCCTGCTGTGTTTAGCAGTGGAGGTTTCTGGGAAGAAAATGCACCTGCTCTGTCCCTAACCTGGGCCCTCTGACAGGTGCCACATTTTCTTTTGCCTCCTTGTTCTGACCCATGACATTCTTCTCTCAGGCTCTTCAGACACAGTCTGTGACCTGCTGGGGGCCAAAGGGAAGGATATCTTGTACATCGGAGACCATATCTTTGGAGACATCCTCAAATCTAAGAAGCGCCAGGGCTGGCGAACCTTCCTGGTGATCCCTGAGCTGGCACAGGAGCTGCATGTCTGGACAGACAAAAGCGGTCAGCAGCTGGGCAAACCCCAGGCCAGGCTTTGCTTGCCTGGTGCTGCACCCCTGAGATCGCCAGGGCTTAGGGGTGCAGGGAACAGGTCACCCTGGCTTGCCATTTCTCCTTTCAGCCCTTTTCCCTAGGTCTGGGTGCTGGTGGCAGGAGCTGGGGTGGCTCTCAGTGGGCTGGTCTCAGGGTCCCAGGCCCTTCCTGTGCTCTTTCCCAGGCCCCTTGCATGTGATCAGCCAAGACCTGACCGTGGGAGAAGCTGCAGTTGGGTGGGGTTGAGTTATTCCTTGCCCTAGAAACTCCTCCCCCTCTGCCTGCATGGAGCTGTGGCTTCTCTGGTAAAAAAATATCTGACAAGTTTTTCTCCTTGTAATACCTGAGCCATGACTGCTCTCCCATCTCCAGGGAGTCCCTGCTCACCAGCCACTTCTTCCTTGTTCCTCCCACTCCCTCTGCTGCTCTGCTGCCAAAGTGCTGTGTGTTTCCTATCCTCCAGCACTACTGCTTTCCTCCCAGGTTTGCCCTTCGGTGTGTAAGTAGGGCTGGGGGTTATCCAAGTTGCCCCATGGCTGGTTTTGGTGAGGCCTGCGAAAGTTCAGCCTCAAAAACAAAAGGGCCAAGCAGAAACCAAGCCCAAAGTTGTGCCGGTGACCCCTCTCCCTGGCCAGTGGCCGTGGGATGCCATGCTCCCTGCTGCGGCGTCCCTCTGCCACCGTACAGGGTGGTGGGTTTGCTTTCAGTCCTCTTCAACAGTTTAAATTTACCTTTTCCCCCTTTCTCTTCTGGATTTTCCAGCCCTTTTTGAAGAGCTGCAGAGTCTGGACATTTTCTTGGCCGAGCTATACAAGTGAGTGTTCAAACGATGACAGCTTTGCTGCTGCCTCTCCCAGCTCACGAGCGGCACTGACAAACCCTGGGGTTGGGTAGTGGCACTGCTGCCAGAGCCTTCACTCAGGCCTGGGCTCTGCCCACGAGACCAACCTTCCCCTCCAGACCAGTCTCCCTCCCCTGTGCCCCCTCTCAAGCATCTGGTTCTGAAAGACTTTTCACACCTTGTATTTACCTTCTCGCCTGTAACTAGGCATCTGGACAGTAGCAGCAATGAACGCCCCGACATCAGCTCCATCCAGAGACGCATTAAGGTACCAATCATCAAAATTCCTTTTTGTCCTTCTGGATCCCAAAGGGCTTGACAACCCAACCCCACTGCTCAGCCCCGAAATGCTTTGCTCTGCCTTTGGGTGGGCACAGCAGGCTTTGCAAAGCCACTCTGTCTCAGCTCACTGGTGTCACTGGCCCTCCTAAAAGGCAGCCTGGTCTGGAATAGGTTCCCCTTCCTCATGCCCACAACAGCACTGACTGATGGTGCTCACTGCTGCAGCAGGTGGCACTGGCACACCCCTGTGGTTCAGCCAGCCCTGGGTGCCAGCCTAGGGCAGGTGCCAGCCCTGAGCTCACTACCACCTTCCCTCCTGTTAGCTGGGGCTTAGCTGTGCTCTGATGCCACAGATACGAGCACAGAAAGCCTTGCTGGAGATCCTTGCAGGTCCCTCACCCCTCAGGGTGCTCTGCCTCAGTGGTGTTGTGGCTCTGAGGTGCTTCCTGCCTGGCCCAGGATCTCACCTGCCCTTTCCTTATAGAAAGTGACCCACGACATGGATATGTGCTACGGGATGATGGGGAGCCTCTTCCGCAGTGGCTCTCGGCAGACCTTGTTTGCCAGCCAGGTGATGCGCTACGCTGATCTCTATGCAGCTTCTTTCATCAACCTCCTCTACTACCCCTTCAGCTACCTCTTCAGAGCCGCCCACGTCCTGGTGAGTTGCAGATCCCAGGGAGGTGGTCAGGGGTCCCAAAGGTGCCCGTGCTTGTGTCCATTAACACTTTCACAAGGCACAGCAGCTCCTTGGAGGGTTGGGTAGCGTTTAATACACATAGGCCAAAGGGTTGCGTTCTGGGGTTTGCTCTCCATGTGTCTCAGGGAGGTACCCTGAGACTGGGACACTCCTTGCCATCTCCTCTCTCTCTTCCGTGTGCAGATGCCACACGAGTCTACAGTAGAGCACACGCACGTTGACATCAATGAGAAGGAGTCGCCGATGGCCACACGCAATCGCAGCTCAGTGGATTTTAAAGATTCTGACTACAAGCGACACCAACTGACCCGTTCCATCAGTGAGATCAAACCGCCCAACCTCTTCCCCCAGGCACCTCAGGAAATCACACATTGCCATGATGAAGATGATGATGAAGAAGAGGAAGAGGAGGAAGAAGAGGAGGAAGAGGAAGAAGAATAAGAAGGATAAAGCAAAGCATCTCTGAAGACAAACCGTGACTCTAGCAGTGATCAGGAATGGATTCTGTTGTTGGGGCCCTTGGGGTGATGGGTTGGGGGGTGTGATTCTTGCAAAGGCACATTTTGAAAGTATTTGGAAACTTTTAACAAATTAACACTAATTAGGAGGAGACCCTTGTTTTCAGTTTTGCAGACGGTTCAAAAAGCTGAAGGATTCTGCCTGGGTGGCGCACTCAAATTGGACTGCCCACCTCTGCTGTCATGCCACTCCCATTACATTTAGGGATGCTGCATGTTTCTTCTTTTCCCATGATGTGTTTCATTTGATTTTCATTTGAACAGTGTCCTGTGAACGGTTTTTGGCATTTGTTACATTCACTGTGGAGAAAGAAGGGATGTGCTGGGCCCTGCAGGAGATAAAACGATCCAAATCCTGCTGCCCATGGGGTCACTGCCCTTAAGCCTCTGCTGCTGGGTTACATACTCCCCCCTCCCCATGTTAGCCAGGCTGTCACTGTGGCTTCCAACATTCAGTTCACCTTCTGCTTGGCGTGAGTTTCTCTGTAAGTGGTTTGACTCCTCCGGCCATCAGGGATGGCAGTGGGATTCCAGCTCTTGCTGTACACGTTTTTGGCTTGTAGACGCTTGTTACCCTTTCCCAGTGTTTCAGAGCTCTCACTGTCGGCATGTAACGCATGATTTCCACTGCATCTCTCAAACAGCTGAGCCACACACTGTTCTCAACTCCTCCAGTCTCAGCAGTAAATATTAACCCAGCTTGAAGCTGCTGCTTTAGCATTATGTTAGTCACTTTGTGTTTCTCCTGCCTACTGAATTTTCTGTCCTCTCAGCTTTAAGTGAAGCATCCCAAAGACAAACCCAACCACCATCTGGAGTGAAAGGGCCTGTTGTGCCAGGGTGCTGCAGGCCACATGGGCCTGCCCTAAACAAGCAAACAGCACATGCCCAGGGCCAGCCCCACAGTGGGAGCCAGGAAACTCCAGTCCGGCCAGCAGCTGCCCTTGTCTTTGGTCTGGTGCGGAGCAAGCGGAGCCTCATCGCGGGTTGCAGTGGGCAAGGCTGTGTCCCTGGCCAAGGAGGTTGATGGCTGCAGGCTGCTGTGCAGGGCCTGGGGGTGACCCCAGGGATGGGCAAGCAGTCCTTGTGCCTGAAAGCCAGCCCTGGGAAGGCACGGGGCTGGTACACAGCTGGGCAGCAATGCCCTGTGGTTTTCCTCTGTGTCACGGGTGCAGCCTCCCTTACTCCAGCCTCTGCCGTTAGCTGCAAAGGGATTACAAAGAGGGTCCTCTTGTAACGAATTTGACTGTTGTTTCAGTACCATAAACTCATTTAAATTTTTTTCCATTTTAAAGTACCTTAGGAGAAAATATAAAAGGAAAAACCGTACCAACATCTGAGCAGGAAACTGCTGCTGTAGTGGCAGCTGTTCCAGTCAATAAATGATGATGTTTCTAAGAAATGCCTGGTGCTTTGTGGAATGTTGCTGAGATGATGAGGGCTGTGCTGGAGTTGGTGGAGAGAGATGGGACTGGTCTGTGGGGGTCCCAGTGGGATGGGTGACTGGGGAAGAGGGAAGGCATCCCTGGGAATTGGTTGTGATGAGCAGTGGCTGTGGCTGGAAGGGCATGCCTGGTCCCCAGAGAGCCCCAGGATCCGATGGTGAGGCACAAAACTTCTGTTATCACTATCTGCATCAGCTGGGGAGGCATGGGGAGGGCAGAGGAACATTTTGGCTTGGATACAGAGAATGAGGAGGGAATTTTCCGTAGTGCGAGGGGCAACATCCCCACCCTGTCACTACCTCTTACACTGTGTCTTTCCATGGCTATTTCCCACAGGCATTACCAGGGGCCACTCCCCACCATGTGCACTGTGGCACTGTGCACTCATGTGCAGGGTGGCACTAGGGCACAGCAGAGCCCATGCTCTTGTG
>NW_008671849.1:104347-121572 GCF_000695815.1 Acanthisitta chloris | reverse complement strand
CCTGGCTAAAAACAAAATACCCAGGGAAAGCCAATGCTGCCACAGCCACAGCACTGGCTGAGCCAAAGGTTGCTTGCACCCTGCACCTGGCCAAGACAGGGACAGTCCTGGGCACTGTTGTGCTCAACCCTCACCTATAAACAAACTCCTCGTGCCAACCAAACCAGACCTGAGGACATCGCCCACATCAGTGCCACCACAGAAAGATGTTCAGTACCAGAGCCTAAAGTGCCAAACAGAAAAGCACTGCTAAATAGCAGCACCTGGTGGACAACAATCAACACCTGACACTTCAGGGGTTGCTGACAACCCCAAATCCAGCACTGGGTCCCTGACGCTTTTTGGGGTCTGGAGAGCAGCTAACACAACCACAGTGAGGTTGGCTGCAGGAAGGGTTTGAGGGAGCTGTTCCCGAGCCCTTTCACCAAAGGCCATGCTGCACTCCGCTGTTTAAACTTTGTTTCTCCAAGAATAGCCACTTGAATTTTTTAAGCTTTAGCTCAGCAGCTGGGGAGGGTGTGTGGCTGCGGGAAGAGAGGTCTGGGGAGCTCCATGCATTCCTCCTTCCAAACCCATCACCACAAATAGCTCACTCCCAGCCTGGTCTATTTCTGACTGAGATGGGGAGAAGAGTCCTTGAGACTGGAGCAATGGAAAGTATTTGACCCTCACTTCATGGTGGGAAAACTTCTGGCAGAGCCTGACAGACACTGCTCACTGCCCATCCTCATGCCACCCTGCACTGGCTCCACCATGGTGTTGAGGTAAGAATCCACTGAGCAAGAGCCAGGGAGATGTCTCTTGTCCCAGATGGCACTGGGGACATGGCCACAGCCCAGGTTCCCAGCCTACACCTCCAGCAGGCAGTTGCCTATGGTTTGTCTGCAACCAGCTTCTGCCTCCCAGAAGCCAGTGGCCTGGCAGTACCTGTGTCTCCAACTGTTTGCAGAGCCCCAGGAAAAGCTCCTGCTGTTCTTCCCACAACCTGTTCCCCACCCCAAGGGAAAGGCATCTTTTGCCCACCAGCAGTATTCTCTCCTGTAGCAAAAACCCAGCAAGGTGAGCACAGCAGGGAGAACAGGTCTCAGTCCCTGCCCTGAGCTCTTGTTGACCTTTCCCCATCACCACATGCCTACCCTCACTGCTCTGCAGAGCTGGAGGGAGCTCACAGGGCTGCACTGAGCAAACTCTACCAGGGACAGGAGCCCAAGGCTCACTGCCCTCAGCCACAGCCCTGCAGACAGCTTCTGTTGGGCACTGCCAGCAAGTACCTCTGACCAGGTCATGGTCACTCAAGCTGCTCCCAAGCACCTCTTGCATTATGCCACCTCAGCAGAGCAAGGGGCTGCTGCAGCTGAAGCACAGATGCAGTATTGGAGTACACCTGACCACGACTGAGGGTGTAAAGTCCCACGCCAGTCCCTGAGCAGCAGCTATTCCAACCTAGGGCCTGAAGCTCTGGCACCTGTGGCAAACAGAGGCTAAGGCAATTCGGAAGGTGCAGAGCCACTAGCCCATCCCAGCCCTGCACAAGGGTGCTCACCTCCAAGAGACCAGCACTGTGGCCCACTGGCCACCAAGGGAGGTGCTGCTGGAACCTCAAGGACCCAGAGCTCTGCCTACAGCTTTGCTCTGGGCTCTGCTTCCACCCCACTGCTGCAGTGTGGCCCAGACCTGAGCAGCCAAAACCCACCCCACCATCCTTAGCCTCTCACACCATCTCTTCCAGGAACCCTGGGCTCTCCTATCCTGCTCATTACTGCCAGAGCCAGGCCCAAAGTTGGGCTCCACATTAATTCTACTTACATCCTGCTTGCAGCATCCCACCACCCTCTACCCACTGCCAGGGACAGGCACATGCAAGGAGCAGAAGTCCTCCCAGGACCTGCTACTCTCTTTGTCACGCTGATACAACACTGGGAAGCGAGGTCCAGAGGGATGGGGCCACCCTGCAGCACAGGAGCAGGGACAGGCTGCACCGGGTGCAGAAAAAATTTCCCACAAGGCTTGAGCAGCTGCTGCCCAACTTGCTAACTCAGGGTTTGGCGGCTCAAGAGCTGAGCACGGAGAGCAAAGCCCAGTGCAGGGAGAGCAGCTGGGTGAAACGACTGTGAAGATGGCAGAAACATGACGTGGGCACTGGGCAGGGCTGTACCTGGCACACAGGAAAGGGTGAGCTGTTCCTTCACCAGTGTGAGCCAGAAGCGATGCTGGGCAGGGGACTAAGAATGGACTCACCCTCCTGCTCAGCAATCAGTCTCTGTTGCTGCAGGCTCCACGCAGCTCTGCTGCCAAAGTCCCAACACCACGGGAGCAGGAAGCAGCACCCAATGCAGGGGGATGGACTGACTCGCTCCTGTCCAATAGAGCCTCTGCCTTCACCAGCCACGTCCCTCACTGGTGAGCCCCAGTCACGCACCACCTGCAGGAACATGCGCTACGGACTGACAGCATCTACGCTTACAAACAAACATGATCTATGGAGAGCCAGTTGTAAATAAGGGTTTTTTTATTACTGGAAGAAAAAGACCCTCACCCTTGAGGGAACTTCAGAAAGAGAAAGTCAGCTGCTTGCCATTGCCACCAGCTTCCCAACCCCTGATCGGCAAAACCACCAGCACAGACCTCCCCAGCTCGAGAACTCACGGGCCCAGCCCCACCAAAGCAAGGAGCAAGACCTGGCTCTAAGGGGAACAGGATCCCACTCCATGGCTCTTGGCAGCTGAAGTGGAGATTAAAGACTGTTGATGTGCCAGTAGCAGAAATCTGGGTCCAGGATCACCAACATCAGACCCACCACCCACATGTCAAAATCCATCCCTTGGAAATGAGGGGGGAGAGCATGGAGGAGGGAAAAATGCATAAACTGGAATGTTCAACAGAAAAAAAAAATCATCATTTATCTAAAAAGAATAGAAATAAACAAAATGCTTTTAAACAAAATCACAAAATATACAAATAAATCTGGTACAAAATAAATAGGAAAGATTGGAAATCTACAACAAAATTGGAATAATTATAAAATTAATTTGTATGACAATCAGGATATGAAACGTATACACTTCATTCAGGATTTCAGTTGTGCTTATTCAGGTTTATGTACACACATGGAAATACTGTAGTCAGAACACTACAACTCTGAGAACCCAAAGTCATGTACAATATGATACAATTTGCAAAGACCACGTACGATGGCAAACAGGACAGTGGGAAGAGCCGGTTGGAGCGGCTGAGCGGGGTCAGACAGCCGTGAAAATGCACTGTGGAGGGAGAGCCACCACACTTCCAAACGGGGGGACCAAGGCCAAGCCAGCAGCAACTGGGGCAGGGCTTGGGCAGCCAGGAAGGACCCGACTACAGGAGAAAGGTTTGGTGTGAGACCTCTGGCTGCTGAGCACCAGCCACTCGTGGCTTCCAGGAACGCTGCTGTAGTATTTGGGGTTTCAGATTCAATGTGTTTGGCATCCAGGCACCTGCCTGGTGATTCAGGTATCAAGTCTGGCTCTGCTGGAGAAAACATATGCCAAGAGCTCCGAGGTCCCTCAGCAGGGCCTGACCCTGAACCACGTGCAAGCCACCCTTGTGCTCAGGAGAACATGGGCCAAGTGGGACCAGAGCACTGCTGCTGGGGTCCTGGTGGGTTTCCACTCTCAAAATTCCATGTGGTCTCTGAGGAAGGCAGAGTCCCTTGAGCAGCATCTCCTACCCTTGGTGTTAGAAATGAAGACAGGATGGCCACAGCACTGCCTGTTCCTGATTGCTGCACCTCCTCCTTGCCTTCCTGAACACCCAACTAAAGCACAGCACCAGGAGCAGAACAGCCACAGCCATGGCTGAATCGAAGCCAGCACAGTGCAGAAGGACAGAGCACGTACCCTGGGCAAAAACCCACGGGCCAAACCAGCCCAGCCCAGCCTGCTGGGACCTGAGACATTAACGCGGGGATGGCGCTGGAGCTGGGCTAGGCCCGGCCAGTCTGTCACTTCTGAGGACAGAGGAGCTCACCAGGAGCCCTTCACCCTCCCACAGTGATCTTTGGGCGAACCCAAAAGACATGCATTCAATATTGGCACTTCTAACTAAAGGCCTATGATCCAGGCATCCAACACCTACTAATTTCTCACTTGTATTTGGAAGGATTTGGTACAAGAGAGATGCCCAGAGGATAACACCACCTCCTATTGTAAAGCTCTGTGACCACCAAACAGCTGAGATGGGATGCTAGATTGCTTCACCAAGCACCAAATGCTGGGATAAGCCCTTCCTCCCCAACAAACCCTCCTACCAACCGACCACCACACTGCTTCCAGGAGGAGAAGACAACAGAGAAATCAAATCCAGCTCTGGAAACTTGGAGCTACCCGCACTCTTTGCATGTTTCAGGCTCACAACAGCTGACAAACCTCCAGCCTGGCTCTGTGACAGGCTGCCTCTGTTGAGTGTTGCTAAACCTGTGCTGCTGGGGGAGGATTAAACACCAAGCAGTTCATTATCCAGAAATCTGCACTGCAGGGGCAAGAGCAGCCAGGGCATCGTCCTCTGCAGGATCCTACGGATCAGCTCTGCTCAGAGGAAAACAGGGCCTGAAGGCAAAACCTTAGAGGAGAATGATATTTTTCAGCTGGAGGCAGAAGACCAGCAGCTTTGAGTACCATATTTCCAAGGTGAAGAACTGCTATAGAGCCAGACCTCAGGACAGCAAGAAGGAAATGTCACTTTGACTGAATTCAGTGCTACCAACCTGTGAAACAACTTTGTCTGCCATGTGTACCATGCCATGGGCTGGAGGCAGCTTTCCAGCAACCCCTTCCCATCCCTGCAGATCAGAGAAGGGCACTGGGATAACCTGGCATCCCAGGCTTTCTCCTAGGGAACACCCTGGCCTTCCCAGGTTCAGCATCCAGCTTCTAACAGAACAGCAAATATGCACAACCAGATGGAAGAGCTCAACCATCCCACCTCGTGCAGCATGTCCTTGCCTGGACACAGCCTCAAGGAACAGCCACGAGACCAACCACAGCACACAACCCAGCATGAAGCCAGGCTCCAGGACACGACACAGAGCAGGACTGTGCAGGGGCTCTGCAGGAAGCCATGGATGCCAAAGTCCCCTGTGCTGCCCACACACAGGACTGAGGCCAGTATCACCACAGAGATCACACCAACAAGATACCTGCAGCTGACAGACCAAGTATAACAGCAGAGCAGGGATGAGAGAGGCTTCCCAGCCCAGCCTGCAGTGCAGAGCCTGTCCCCTCTGCTGGCCAAGTGAGTCCCCCCTCCAAGCCATGACAAGATGCGCAGCTGTTGATCATGTTAGTTAAGCTCATCATTTCACTCTTGGGCCAAAACAACCCTCAGTATCCAAGGGCCAGGTACTTCTTTGGGTCTATGTGGAGCCCCAGTGCAGAGCCAGGCCGTGGGGCAGGCAGCATGCCCAGATCCATACCACACCAGCCTTTCACCACCTGCTGGTTTCCTGCCTTGCACACAAGACAAATGAAGGGATCTCTCAATGCTGGGTGGACCTTTGGGACGAAGCCTCAAGTTAGCATCACGACAAAAGGTACTCTCCAGCACCCTTCTCCACCCCCAGCCCCAGTTTTCTACTGGCAATCCAGACACTGGATAACGTGACAACTGGTACACAGGTACTAGTTTTAAAACCACAGACGTGTGTATTAGATATCATAGAAAATATGGTACATCTTTCATGTGAGAGTGATTTCTAGAGAAAGTGTAATTCTGCACAAGGAAGATGCATGTTCCAAAGGGTCCTGGAGAATGTGGCTGTGTTCTCCATGATATAGGATACTTACATAGGATGCTCATGAGGAGACAGGGCTGCTCTTTGCCATCCACACCCCCATGCCCCTCGGCTGAGCGCTGCAGAGATCACAGGAAGCACCACTGCTGCCTAGGCAGCCCTCACACAGCTACCTCTTTGGTTTTCTTTGAGCTGATTTGAGTCAGAGCCTGACACCACCAGTGCCAAATCTCATCCTCATCTGAGCTGTGCCCTGAAGGCTGAGAAGCAGTGATGTCCGTGGGCTGTCGAGGCAACTCGCCCTGCTCCCCCTGAGCTTCATCCATGTCTGAGGTGAGTGCAAAGGGCCATATCCTGAGACTCCTACTCTTGTCAGCTTCACCCACAAAAAAGGCACTTAAAGAAAACAAACGAACAAACAAACCCTGCAGTAAGGAAAAAGGGAGTAAGTCCAGGAGAAGAGAGGAGGAACAGAACAGCAAGCACAGTGTGAATGAGTGGCTGACCCCTCTTCCAATGGGGCCCGAGAACTGCATGCCCTGAGCAGCCAAGCTCCAGCTCCAGCTGCCCTGCACAGCTCTCAGCATCATCCCATCTCTGCTCAGTCCAGAGCAAGAGCTTGTGAGGGCAAAAAGAGCATAACAACGAACTACTCATGACCACAGGTTTGGAGCAAAAGTGGTGAGCAGTAGAAAGACCTGCCCTGTGCATCTGGATGGGGGAAGCATCTTGTCCTGCCACACCAACCCTGGGCCCCTTCCTGCCAGCCAGCCCAGACACCCTGCCAGCATCCCTCATCCCGCTGTGGGATAACCCATCCAATCTCCTCCAGGGCAGCAGCCTTCAGCTGCACAGGGATTTCAGGGAGTGGACAAGCTGGGAATAAAACAACAAGCACTTTGTAAACTCTAGAGGGTCTGAGCTTGTGGTCACAGAGCAGCAGGGGCTGGTTTGCTAAGCCCACCCTGAGCCCCTCTCCTCTCAGAACTAGTGTGCTTCGTATGATCTCCACATCACCAGAGTCAATCTCGTTTGGAGAAAGATTCTCACTGGAAAGCAAGAACATTCCTTCACTCTTTACAAAGATTTGGCAATACACAGAATTTAAAAAAAAATAAATCATAGTTACAACAGATTCAGGTTCATTTCGTTTAAAGGAAATTCAACCAACAGGAGTGTAAAAGTTATAATTCACAGTTGTGCATTTAAGATATTAGTGTTGAAAACCTCACTTCAAAGAACTCTTGTGCAAAATTGTATTGACAGTAGAAACCATGGCTAGATGCCCTCCCAGCCTCCCCCGGCCAACAGGCCATCGTCCGCCCCGCGGCTGCGTCCGGAGGCAGATGCACGAGGGGAACAGAGGCGGCAGCAGGAGTTGACATAGGAAGATGCAGTATCCTTTCTACAAGTCAAAGCCTGGCCAAGGTCTGAGGTCAAGTCCAACGATTCCCAAAGCCACCAGCTGGTGCCCTGCGCCGCGGCGGTGACCGGCCACGCGTCCTCACGGCACCGCGGCACAGCACCAGAGCACACCCGAGGGCAGGGGGAGCCAGCGAGGCAGAGAGAGCAGAGCTGCTGGGGCAGGACACCCCCTGCAAGGGCACAGACTCGGATGCCAAGGCATCTCCACTGCAGGCAGTGCCAAGCCCCAGCACACGCCATCCGGAGGCTCAGAA
This sequence comes from Acanthisitta chloris, assembly GCF_000695815.1. NCBI lineage: Eukaryota > Metazoa > Chordata > Aves > Passeriformes > Acanthisittidae > Acanthisitta > Acanthisitta chloris. The sequence continues at coordinate 114,126 of NW_008671849.1, read as the reverse complement.
GTGATCCTGAGCAGGGCGCTGGGTCCCTCTGCTTGGGATGGTTCCCACCAAGAGGGCTGGGAACCCCTTGCATTTGTTCAGCAGTAAAACTGTAAATACCCTGAGAACAGGGAGACTGGATTTTTTCCCCTCCAGGAAGAGGACCATGCTTTGTTCTTCAAGCTGATTAGTAGTAGCAGCTCCTAACCCCTCTGGGTCAGGTACACATTTTCCATACGCAACACATCTAAAATCAACTATTTTTATGGAAATCAAGTGAAATTATTTCACTTTCCATTACTGGATCTGTACAAATGATGAAAAACAGTCATGCAAAAAATCACCTGCAAATTTTGGAATAGTGCAGCGTGGGCAGAAGCAGGAGGTATTTGCTTTGGGATCACATGGCTTTGGTTGGAAAAATTGGCGCCTTTTTTACTTTTTTTTAAAACTTTTTCTCTTTTTTAAAAAATGGAAACAGACATTGAAACAAATCCATAACCTGCCATAAGAAGCAGAAGTCAGATCCAGCGAGCTACCTCACCCCAGAGAGAGCTGCCTTGACTTGAGCCTCCCCCTCCTTCGGCAGGTTTGACAAAACGGATACTGCATCTCAAGTTCACCACCATGTCAAACACTTCCAACAAGCTTTTACATTCAGCAACACTAGATAAAAAACAGCGAGGTCAGTCCCTCACTGAGGACAAACGCTGTAACATCTCAACATTTTGCTCCGTGAGAAAGGTGCAATATTGGCAGCTCTCTGGGAACATGCCCGTGCTGACACTGAGCCGTGTGCTCTCAGCAGTGGAGGGCCAGAACACATCAGAGCGAGGATGGAGACCCAGGAAACACTTTTAGATGGGACTCAGGTAAAGTTAATAAAAAGCTAAATGTGAGAGCAGGGTTTTGTGGGGCCTGTTTCCTCCTCATTGGGTGCAAAAGTTCGATACCATGCAATTTCTGTGCCCCCTTGTGGGGACTTCATCCTCATGAGTGGCTCCAAGGAGGAAGTGCACCTGTCCCACTGGGGAGGACAGCAAAAATAAGGGCTGCTTTCTGAAGCCAAAGAGAGAAGAGGAGGGGCACAGGCAGACCCAATCAGCTCTGGCACCACACGCTCCAATTCCCTGCAGGGAGATCATGCAACAGAATATTGCACCTTTCCAGCCACCATTCACACAGACAGACTGTGGGAACTTGCAGCAAGTGCCTTCCCCAGCCCGTGAGCAGGAGAGACGGGGCAGGCATGCAGGCACAGAGAGCTCTGGCAGTTGCATTCGGGGCTGGGGGATTCTTTGAGTTATCCCCAAAGAGATTATCTAGGTGTAAAGTAAGGAAGGGAAATGCTACATAGCCAGGGGCCATGGCAGGGTCTTGGAACAGAGACGCTGCAATGCCTGACTGGTTAATCCCGGTACCGAGGGCAATGCTCACATCTTGTCTGAGACAGCACAGGACGGGGGCAGGATTCAGGGGGACAATTCTCTTTTTTTTTCATTTGAGGACTTAAACTCCATCTGAGGGAGTGGGGAACGGGCGATGCAGACCTGCCGTGGGGTGCCTCTTCCCTGCACCCAGATTGCATCCAGGTTTTGGGGTAGAGGAATTGGTTTCTGCTGCCTGAGGCAGGGTGCCCTGCACAAGCAACAGGTGGGTGGGAGCCTCTCTGCTCTCCTACCATGGTAATCCCTAAAATGGCTGTTAAAAGGGGCAAGAGAGAAGGAAATGCACTAAATCCACTCAATGGAAGGAATGTGGCTGGAAACAGCCTGGAAATGAACCTCACTGAATCCCTGAAGTGCAATACACTCGCGTCTGGAAACTTTTGCCAGTCCTTGGAGAGGAGAGAATGTTTCTGACTCCTCAGCAGAGCCCATCCTTGCACTGGCAGAGGTTTACTGTCACCTGGAGCATGTACTTTGGGTGTAACTGTAGCAGCATCTTTTGTGTCAACGTTAGAGACTAAAGAGGGGAGAAGGACTGATGTTCTGATATTTAGCAAAGACTGCACACCTGCTCTGGCCAAGGTAACACGGGAGTGCTACAAGGCTCATCATTCCGGGGTACACACATTACTTCACCAAGCAATTGTCAGGAACATCAATGAAAAATCACTCAGTTACTTCACTATGGAAAATTATGCCCGTTTTCATTCCAGCAGCTGCAGTTTTGCTGATTCATTCCTTCCCCTCGGTATCGCCTTCAACATACACAAAGTTTTTGAAGGTTACAAAACCATAAGTATAACAATGCTTTTGCCCGTTTTACAAAGAAACCTTCTGAAATTTGAAAGATCATTAAATACCAAAGTAACCACTCCTTCCCTGAAACTTAACTGGAAGAATGTAATAATCCTCATCCCTGGGCCCTCCAGGTGGCTGAAACCAGAGGTTCCTTGAAGCTTGCTCATTCTTAGGACACAAATAACATACAAGTACCAGTTACTAACTTCTTCAACGGGGCAACAAAAAGGACCAGAGAGGGGTGAAAAGAGGCCTAAGGGCATTGGAGCCAATTCACAAAACCACAACAGAGCCCATTTGAGGTTCGTGAGGGACAGAAACAATTTAAAACTCTGCAAAATACTTTTAAAAACATGATCTCTCTTGAAAAAATAACTGGAGGAGCTTTTAAACTTCTCCATATGTGTCTGAGGAGGAAAAACCCAACAAGGATCAAAAATACAGATAAAAAATAAACATAATTCTACTTTGCAAGAAGAATTTTCACCGTTCTCAAGGGTGGCTCACCATTCCCAAATCACGTTTGGGGCTTTAGTCTCTCTTGCTCTTTGCTCCTTTCTTCCTGTTTCTTCCTCTCTTTGCTCCCAGAATGGACGCAAAAGTCTTTGGTCTCAGAACACTGGATGCAGCACAGTGTCGCAAGCACATACTAACGGTGTTCACACTCGGGGAGGAGGCAGGAAGGAGCGAGGGCTGGTCCTGCTGAGGAGATGGGATGGGTGGGCTGTGGGGAGTCAGCTCCTAGATGGCTCCTTCACTGTGCATACTGTGGTTGGGCTTGTTGTGAGTCACACAGTTCTGTTCGTTCTCGTCCGGCAAACCGTCATGTAGCTCCGTAAGAGTCAGTTCGATTTTAGTGTTTTCACTGTCCGAGGACTGAGGTGTTTTGTCCATCCGGGATGCCATTAGGGCATTTTGGTACTGCTGTCTTGTGATCTGCTCCAAGAACAGGGAAGGAACAAAAAAAGTCAGTCACACTTTTGTGTCTCCAGCGGGACACACTGAGAAGATGAAGTGCCGTCCCTTTCCAGACAATCACACTTCAATCCCTTTACCTGTTTCTATCAAATATCCCTGCACTTTGCAAGCCTAGAGCATCCCAGCTCAGCACCACAGCATGGTGACACTTCCAGGGAGGGTGGAAGCACAGCACTGTGCAATCACCATGCTGTTCAAAGGCAGGGATTCATTCCTATGCAGGGATTTTTAAATCAGACCTCCATTTCCCTCTGACCATGCACACCTTTAGGAACAAGACCAGAGATCAGTGAAGTCTTTCTCCCAACTTCAGTGAGCTCCTGGTGAGGCTCTAAGTGGTCCTATAGAGCCAAGCCAGCTCTATAGTACAAGCATTACTGCTCTTGTCTAGGCCAGCAAACAGAGCCGGAGCTACAGCCTTATATATAAAGACATTCAATTCCAGAAAAGACTATGATCCCCACAGAGATGAGTCCAAATTAGCAACCCATGAAGACCTCCAGTGGTCTCTGCAAGAGCTGGCTGCACTCAGCAGAACAGTCATGACAGGAGCTGGCCTAGAGCACAGAGTGTCACTGCCCAGGATGCCCTGGAGGGAAGGAAGTCTAGAGCTCTGTATATCTGCATATGGTGGGGGAGGGGAGAATTCCTCCTGGAGCCACAAGCAACCAGCCTTGTGAACTCCTCTGGGTGAACCTTCTCGGCCAGGACAGGCAGCAGGATGCACGTGCACTGGCAGCCCCATGTACAACAGCAGTGGGTTATCTTGGCAGGCAGAAAGGTGGAGGCAAAACAAGACTTTAGGAAAACCTTAAGTTTCAGTGGCGACACAAGAGAGGGACTGGAAATGGAGAGAGTCTGATGGACCAGGTCACAACTCCGAAAGCAAAATCCAAACATGCATGAGCAGGTCACAACCCTGGTTTACCAGGGTAAATAGGTGAAAAAATGCCCATGTGGCTCAGGGAAAACACTAATGTTGAGTACTCTGATCCATGTGTGAAAAGCAGAGTGATGCAAAAAGAGGTGTGCAAGTTTGACTGTAGAGATACTAGGCCAGTTTAGCATTCATTAGCCTCAGCATGAACACAATGAGATTTGGAAGGACTCCACATAAACCAGCATAGGATGAGCAGCTGTTCTGTATAGATTAGCCAATGAAATCTGTAGTGAGACTAACTTGCCCAGTGATAAACATCTACAGATCTAATCCTTGAAGGACCGAACCACTGACCAGTACACTTGCATCTGTCAAGTTCTGACAGCAAGAACTGTACTCTCCTTTTAAAATCTGGCTATGGAACAATCAGTTTATCATTCTATACATCTACCCTACTCCACATTCTTAACTTTGAGCTAAGTTGAGTTGCATACAAAGAAACTGTGAACGTGCACTTAATTTAAGAAAAGCATCAAGGTCAACTTCTGGCCATGGGATGTCAGATCCCTGGACTCCCAGCTGGGCTGGAATTGCTGCCAGCATTAGCTGTTCCTCAGCTCAGCTAGATTTCCTATCCCACAGGACTCGCACACATTTTGGCATGGGATGCACCATGCTGAGGGACAGAGCTGTATTCATGCAGCAACTCACTGGTAGTATGAGACATGAGCCTAACACATGTGAAGTTAAGATAAAGAGAAATGTCCAAGACTTCTCCAAGCAGAAGAAGGATGGCAAGTCGGAAAGTAAGATCAAGAACCCCAAACTGAAACCAAAATCAGAAGTGAATAAAAACTGCAACCAACAGTAAATGTCTCATCCTTTAGAAACAGACACTGTCTGATAATGAAGGGTCTCCACTTCAGATGGCTCCAAAAGCTTTCACGTTTGGCTAAAAGCAGACAGGTTATTTTCTATAATTTTTCCTTAAAGGACCTGAAATCCAAAAAGTTAGATGACCAATCTACTTACAAGCCCAAACAAGAAGAATAGTGAAGACAAATCAATGGACAGCAGATACTGGAAAAAAGTAGCTTAAAGTGATTTTTAAACAGCTGTTTTCACAATCCTATTTACTCACAGAGCAATTTAGAGGCAATTCCCTTCCCCAGGCTCTCCATCCTACCAGCCAAGCCCAACTTTCTAGCGGGTCTTTCAAACTTTTTTCCTACCTTGACAAACTGAATGTCTGTGAGAGCTTTCACTGAGTAGTCCGGAACATACACTTGGAGGAAAGATGCGTTGAGCTGGTTGTTGCTGCTCCCTAACGTCGGTGTCACTGCATCGATGCGATCACTTCGGTTTAAAGAGTCTGAGTGATTCAAGCCACACGGCCGAGGAGGAGACTTGTTTTCAGCTAAGAAACAGGCAAGAGCAAGAGATTTCTTAAATCAAGTAGCAAATGCTTAAACTCACCCGTTTCAAAGGGACATAATAAATCATGGTGTAGCACAAATAAACCGTAAATGCTTAACCCAGTCATAACCAGACATGCAGCTAAACAATCAAAATACCCTGAAAAAAGAGTAAGTTTTCAGTCCAGAGCTGTTTATGCTGCAGCAGACATGCCCTGAGAACACAGCACTTCAGCTGATGAGCAGGAACCACCAGAGTAAGGTAACTTCCCAAGGCTCCCTTGATAGTCAAACCATGCTTAAGAGATCTTTTTTTCCTTAATAATTTGTAATCGTTGCTCCATAAAGGAGCTTTCATCCACAGTTAGCCACAGTTAAGAATTACTCCTTTTTACTCCACCTGGTACCTACATATGTCTTGTTCCCCGAGCTAGAGCAGACATTTTCAGTAGGAGTGACAGAGTCCTCAGTGGGCTAGAGTGCAGTCCATGTGATGATGACTTCAACATTTCCTCTAGTACCTCCCAGTGCCTGAAGGGGCAAGACCTCAATGAGGTCTCCATGTGGTACGTGCCAGACAGTAACACAGACAAAACAGTCTATGCTACAGAGAAAAATCTGTGTCCAGGAAAGGAGTAAACTGCAGACATCACTTTCCATCACTGTAGGGTTTCACTTGAAGACCTCACAGCTGTCCCCTGTGAGTGTGACTGGACACAGTCTGTCTCAAGCAAGCACACTTCCAGGACACCACAGACATTCTGCATCCTGGGCTTCCACCCACGCAGTGACCCAGAAGGCAGGAGGGCAGAAACACATCCTCAGAGAGATCCCAAGCCCTCCTGCACAAGGGCTTCTCCCAGGGTGCACACACAGGACATACTGATGAAAGAACTGTTCTGGGGACCAGTGAACTTTTGGATCATAGTGCAGTTAAAAGTCACTCAGCCAGCCCAAACTAAAACTTGATGCGAACTATGCTACTTACCACGACCCCCATTCTCAAGCTGAACGGTCATCTTCATATAATCTTGAGACACAAAGTCTCTGAGCAAATCAATGAGTCTCCTTACAAGCTTTTCAAATGCTTCTTTTGAAGACTTTTCTACATAGAAATTTAGTTCTTAAAATAAAAAAGTTCCCTTAAATTTAACCCTACTTTTGCCACTTTACCACTAGAATAGAATATCTCCTTGCCCAAATGACACAGCCTGTTCCACATCTCTGCATCCAGCTGTTCCTATAGCTAACACATTAGATGCTTCTAGATGCATGGTAGAATTGCCCTCTTTTTTTATGTTCCACTTTAATTCCCTCTGATGTTGTCTTTCTTTCAATTTTAGACATGGGAACCAAAAAAATACAGGCTCTGACAACTTGGCACTTTTTTCCACTGTTTCTGCACTATGGAATTAGTGCAGGTCCCTATGGCAACACCAAGTATGGGCTTAGGGGAAAGCACTCGGAGCCTTGCAAAGTTTTCCTCCGTGCCAACCTGCCAACTTGAAAGCCAGAAGAAGGCTGCAATAACTGCTGCCAGGAGCCAAGCTCTACCTGCACACAGGGCTTGATGCTGAAATTCCCACTGGAGAAAAAGGAAATGTGAAGGCTGAGTGAATTTGTCCTTTTTCCCACCTGTACACACAAAATATGGCTGTGTGTGACAAGAGCACCACCACAGTTGCTTGGGATGAAGGTTTCCATCTGGAATAACTTTACACTAGTGTGACCTGTATCTGCCTTTTCACCAGGGATCCTATAGTACATTGCCATAATAAAAACAAAGAAGGACAGAGCAGCATGGCAAAGCACATACAAGAAGACAGAAAGGGACAGGCGAAGCAAAAGGACAGGGCAGAAAGGTATTCCTAAAAATCTGAGGGAAAGGACATCACTTCTAGGTCATGTTCATATCAGAGAGGGAGAAGAGAAGATAATAAAGAAGGAAGGACACAGAAAGGTACAGGAAGAGCAGATGACAGGTGAACACCAGGCAGGTCCCTGTTTGCAGCACAGTGCCCTGCCAGCCCCCAGCAGCACAGCCTGGACACAGCTTTTCTACAGAGGTTTTCCCAAACTCCTCACCTTCCTATACAGGGGATAAAGAGCACAAGCCACAGGATGGACATCAATACAACTGTGTTATGAATTTGGTGTTAAACAACAAGATTCTTTTCAGAGGGGCATGGAAGAATGTGTGAGTTTTACCAAAACTGGTACCACATCGCCACAGTCACCAGGCTTACTGTCAGTTCCTTACAAAGGAAATTCTTCACACTATTATTTTCCCTTATTGATTTTTCAAAAATATTTTTATTTAGCTGGGGAAAAAACTATGAAAATATGCTTGGCATTTATATTGGAAGAAACTTGCATGTGCAAAGTGTACACTTATTTGTAGAAAGGAAGAGGAAAAATAAAAATAAAAAAAGAAGAACTGGCAAAACAAAAGAACCAAGCTAAGAGAGATAAAGTTGCCGAGCTTAAAAGAGAGCCATCAGGTACTTTAATTAAAGAAAGATTAAATTTCTCCCCCTTCTTTGAAGTTTAGCAGCAGGAAACTTTCACAGGGCGGGAAGAAAAAATCCCCTGCAAGGCAACAACCTGTAGTTTGTTCGGAATGTGCATGAGACTAATTTAAGGACCAATGGTGAAATACATTTCCAAAGGTTAAAAAAAGAGAGGAAAAATACAGGAAGCATGTGGTGAAAGTTAATGAAATGTATGATATGTATGAATGTTTAGCAAATGTTTCACTTAAATATGCATATCATTATCTTGTTTGCTTTTTGGTCTAGGGAAAGTCATTTCATCTGAAAAAGAAAACTTCAAAAGGAAGAAAAATGTTCACTGTGGCCCAGACTATTTTAGGATTCTGCTCTTCCTACAGACTTTCTGGATGGGTTTCCATTTTTCTCAACTACTCCATGCACACAGTGTCTGCAAAGCTCAGTTCTTGACCATTCCCAATTTCCATCTCAGAGCTTTTTTTGGCCCAACTTGTTCCCTCCTTGGTTTCTGCTCTCCAAAGGGATTTCTGTGTCAGTCAACTCAGTGATTCAGCATGGAACGGTCTTAAGCAAAACGGGAACCAGAAAATCCCACAGGAGGTCCCACAACCTTCTTGCACATTCCATTGCAAATCCATCCACTCAGTAAATCACTGTGCCAGTCCACAGCATTAAGCCCACTGAGAGAAAGCTCAAAGCTTTTCAGGAATTGAAACGGCCAGAGTGTATACAAACCATAGAATTTACCCATATGAGAACATAAGAACACAATCATTAAATAAGTTTTCCTCTTATGGCAGTTTAGCACCAGACATTCTCCTCTGCCAAATGGATTTTCTTCAGAATTTTTTAAGCCTCAGCTTGGGGAAGATTACATTCTTCTGAAAAATCTCCCCTCCTCATTTTCCACCAGTGTATATATGACAAACAAGAACACATTAACAAACACATTTTATTTAACATGTTTTTAGTTCTTCCCATTTTGATGACTCTATCATGTTGCTACCAGTTACCACAAATGGAAGTTCAGGGTACCTACCTGCAAGGCACAACTCTGTGCTGGACTTCTCCCTAACGAGTAAAGGGGTCAGACAAATACAGACTGCACCTGACTTTTTATGGCATCAAGGCAGTCACAAGAATGGTGAAAATAGAAGCATGCAGATTTACCTGGAGAACCTGCTGCTAACAACTCTGTTCTGCTGACAACAAAGGTACGAGACAGGGACAAGGGAACTAGAAGAGGGAGAGAAAAAGGATGAGATCACAACCGGAAAGGCGGCAGCTATCCACACTTGACAGGGGAAGGAGCCAGTTGACACACTGAAGAACTAAAACCAAAAGTGCAAATCAACTGTGAAAAAGTAAAGGGTTAAAACAAAAGCAAAACAAAACCAAAAAAAGACAATCAAACAATTTTAGGAATAAACAAAAAAAAACAAGGCCAAGGAATCAGAATGAAGTGAACAATTTTCACTTCCTAATTTCAATGGTTATTCAGCACAGAAGAGTCCATCAGGGTACACTCAGTTTTTGAACAGTTCACAAGGAGCAGTGGTACTCACTCCAGCCTGGAAGGCAAGAGTTAAAACAAGCCAGAAAGCATTCAGGGGTGATCTTCCTTGTGGGAGTCAGACAAGTAACAGATATAAAACCCAAAAGACACTTCTTATTCTTCAAGTTTTCAACACGATGTCAAGTGAGGCTGTGATTTTCCAAGCTCGGATGAGTAACGTACTGCTCACCACTATCACAAATCCCTCCACAGCTG
>NW_008671849.1:61814-104310 GCF_000695815.1 Acanthisitta chloris | reverse complement strand
GTTTCGGTGTTTGTTCATTTTTTGTGGTTTTGTTTGTGGGGTTGTTTTCTGGTCTGTTGTTTGAGTTTGTTTTGGTTTTAGTGTTTTACTCTCCTGTTATTGGCTTCAACTTCCAGGTGGGGAGAGCAGCCACATCTAATTAGGACATACAGAAGAGTAGTTTTCTCTTGTTCTGCAAGGACTTTTACCGAGCTTTCCTGTCTACACAGAGCACCAGGAACTTATTTTTCTGAGCTCATCTTAACAGAAATCTCAGGATGCTGTAAGATATCATAAAACAAATTCCCTAAAACTGGAGGGAAAACCAGAAAAATGAGGGGTTAGCTACTGGTAAAAGCCAACCAGTTGAAGGTAAACAAATCCAACACTGGCCAAGGTTAATGTGCATATCCTCAAGTATGACATGACTAAACCTAAGATAGATTTCAGGGCAAGCAAAGAGGAGAACATTAAACCTGATAGGACTTGGGGCAACTGGCATGATTGTCAGGAGGGTTAGCAACACACAAAAATTAAAAGGCAACACATGAAAACATTCAAACTGAACAATGCTGGCAAAACAGAGATGCCCCAGGTAATTTCCAAGTGCAGGTCTGGTAGGAGAAGTGACCATGCCTATCCCAGCTCCATGCCAGGCCCATACTGCAAAAGCTGAACTGCAAAGCTGAGGGTATGATGCAGTTGTACATGCATGTGTCACAATTGCTTGTGAACACCATTGCTATTACTGAGATAAAATCCAACCAGTGCTCTGCATGCTAGAAAATGTCTCAAAAGGTATAAACTAGACTGAGCAAATTAAAGTGCATGTAATTAAGGAAGGATTAGTCTTGCCTGTAAAAGAGAGCTCACAGGTCCAAGAGAACAAGGCTATACTCATAGCTTACAGAACCATTTCTGTTCCAACACCACTTGCTAATGCACATACAGATAGGCACACAGATGTAAAGGGAGTGTGAGTGTACAAATAAAACAAGCTGCCTCTCAAGTGGAATATAAACCCTGACGTGACAAGAGGACACAATTTCAGCATGAGAAACATCTCTCCCTGAAGGTAAGCAAGTGGCTTTGGGTCAGCAGAAGGCCAACACCAGCACCAGTGCCCCAGCTCACCCAGTGGGGTTGTGAATTTTCAGTTGAGGTCAAGATCTCAGTGGTGACACTTCTGACATTAAAATACACCACCAAATGCTGGAATACAGCATTGGAACATACTCTTGGATTCTACGACAATTCCCCAACCTGTGCTGGTGAGGTGGTGGCTCACAGGGCTACCACTTGTGTGCTGGGAGCTGGCTCAGACCTCACCCTCAGACACCACCTCTTCCCTCTTGCTGATCTCTTGGTTACATTTCCACACAAGTTGACAGGAGCAATGGCTTTTCTGCCCTCGTTTTCCTCAAGACAGCCTTAGAAACAAGCCTAGAAGAGAACCAACCCCGAACTAACCGGGCACTTGTTCCTCGCACCACTAGATGTCCCTCTGCCACTAATTATTAATTCCCGTTAAATCACTCCCTGTTACTTTACTACGAGCAAAGCTAAAAAGCTTTCCACCAGTACCAACCAGGACCATCCACATCCCTCACTAAGGGCAACACTCATATCCTCCGGGAGCTGGCGAACCCAGCCAGGTTCTGGAGACTGGAGTTCTGGGTTCTGGAGTCTGTGCGAGCATCGCCCCTGGCCGGGACACTGCCAGGCAGAGAGATTCCCTGGAGAGGAGGTCCCATCCACGCCAGCCCCACAGACACGGTGGGGCAGGCTCGTACAGGAGCATGTTCTAGAAGTAGAAGGTAAGATGACATACCTGGTGATGCTGTGAGGGCCATCACCCCATAGTAGGAAAAAGCACCAGCTTCAAACTTCATCCCCTCTTTCCCAGCCTCCACTTCCACTTTCCCCTGTTAAGGAAAAGGAGAGAGAGCTGCAATTAAAAGGGACCAATAGGTCTCGAGGCACAAGACCAGACTTGAGCCCTGAAAGATAGTTTTGCCTGACATCCTTAAGCAGTGTCATGGTCCCTGCAGTTCGTAATGGTGCCTGAAGAGGACAGACCCTAAAGGGCAACAGGCTCTTGTGCCCTGACCTACTCTGTTCTCTGGTGCCCTGTGGCCAGTGTAAGTCCCTGCAGAGGAGCAGGATCACCACAGTGCTTCGGGTTGGTACTACTGCCCTGCTCCAAGCACCCACAGACTGCTTTCCCTTGATGCAGTGAAAAAATACTGCCCCAACAGCACAACAATACATAGCACAGTCATCTGGGATCTTTCAACATCCAGACATTCTGGGCCACATCTCACCTTCACACAGAGTCCCCTCTAAGACAAACATAGGAAAGAGAGATGGAAGGCAACACGTGAGGAGCCTGCCTACCCTCACCAACGAGATTCCCACAAAGCCCTTATTCCTTAAAGAGCAACCTTGGGGCTACTTTCATTTTCCTGGTTTCTAGCAGTTTTACACATTCCAGCACCCTTTACTTCCTGCTCTTTTCAGAGTCTTGCCTACAAAGTACCCTCAGTGCTTCCCAAGCTGTACAAAACTAGACCGACATGCAAGTGCCCCTGTTTCTGATGTGGGCTGAACCAAATGCTTAACACCATGTCATACACAGGACTCCAGAACAGAACCTGCCATGGCAAACATAGCTGTAAGCATCCCAGCTACTCTGGTATACAAGCAGCCAAAAATAACTGGCTTGTTAGTGGGGCCTGGTTTTCATGTCCATCCATCCTTACTGGTACTGCACCGAGACTCACAGCACACCACTGCAGACAGAAGAAATCTTATGCAGCTTTCAGGCTGAAGTACACAAGTCAGAATTCCAGGCAAGCAACATAATTACCTGCAATGCTTTCTCTCTGGCTAGGCTGGAAAGGGCAGACAGACTGCCAATCCCAGGTGTGCTAAGACAACTGAACATCACCTGTACACAACTGGGTCAAAATGATTTCAAAAGGTAGAACTTAATCTCTTTCTGTTTCTTTCATAAAGCCCCACTTAAATAAATAATCACACCTTTAATTTTACTGGGGCTGGGGTAGAAAAAGGTGACCAAGAAACCAACCTTCATGAGTCCTGATACCAGGTCAGTTTGTCTAAATGTTCCAGATGAGAAAAACCACAAAATCTGCCTAGCAGGAAGAGAGTGCCCAGCTCACAAATCCACCTTCCTGCTATCACAAGCAACAACTTCATATAATCCCTTTTAAAACCAATTTCACTCCATAACACAAATAAGTAGCTTAATTCATCAATATAAGCCTTCCAAAAGGTTATGATTTTGTCATGCAGGCAAGGACTGGTTTATACACAAGAAGAATATACATTTAATTGTGTGGTATGTGTTTACTGAAGGCATTCTTGGTCCCTCAGTGTGAAAGAGTAAGTCCAAGTCCATTTAAATAACAAAAGCAGAGTATTTATCCCCTCTTGATCCTGGCAGAACCAACCTTGTTACCGTTTTTATAGCACCTACTGGAACACTCACTCTTCCAAATGCATTATAGACCTGGCATGTTGTGTTTGCTATTTATTGACTGCAGGATAGCTCACAAAGAACTGATTGTTCTTCTGTATTGCCCGTGTCCTCCATTTACATCTTTGCAGCATTATGTCATTCAAGAGCATTATCTTGCCTCTGAAATATTTCAGATTGCTACAGTTCAGCACTTAAGAAAGAGCAGTTAAAGAGCTACCAGCGGCTCCTTGAACTCTTGAAAAAACTGATGTGTTGAATCCACAATATAATATCCCAGTGTTTTATTGATGATCACTGTCAGTGTGTAAAACATAGCCTCGGTTTCTTTTTTTAAGGCCACGTTAAGATTTCAAGCCCCCGTGTTAACACTTTAACTACACTGTTTTTATAACCAAAATTGATTTTCAGTTATGCAGGACAGACACATAAGCTCCTTTCCAGCAAAATCTCTCTTAAAGGACTTACTCCTGCTCAAATGGAAGCTAAGTTTCTGTGTAAAGCTTTATCTAAACCATTCCTGACAGGTAACAAAACCTGGGAGATACCAGCACTGGAAGCAATCCTGTACAAAACATACAGAAAACAGTCCTTCCACACCATCTAGGGCTCCAATCTTAAAGCCACACAAATGCAGGGATGTCAAGGTAGGGTAAGGGCCTGGATGGCAGCGTTCCCAGGGACTTCGAGGTCCCTGGGAATGCAGGGCCTGTGGCAGGAGGTGGCACCAGTTCAGTAGATGGCACAAGGCCTCTACTGAAACCTCTGTTTCACACAAGACCTCAGGTACAGACTTCAAAACTGCACAGAAAAATGTCATTTCCCTAAACTGTCGAACTCCTCAGGCCTCCTTTTACAAAAGGAAAAAGCACAGTAGAGAAAGCATCCTGGCCAAACTCCTACGACACGCCATTGTTTGCACCCCTATTTTCCAAGCAACGCCAGCTGCACGCAGGGATTCCTTTGCATTTGTCTATCCTAGCGATACCAAAAGCATGAGGAATTTTCACCAGACGACTGGAAGTAGGAAGTGCTTTCTATCCTTCACAACTGGTTTAACTGAGGCTGAATGCAGCTGAGTGAGCTCTTCGAGGTTGGCAAAGTCATAAAGGAGGCAGGATCAGTTCCCAGGAGACATAGTTCCCTTCCCATGTTTGAAAGAATACAAACTTCAACAACCGGAAGAGGTATAGAGAGGGATATGCCAGGAGATAGAGCGTTTTGCACATATTTACATAATCACATATCTGACCTGTAAAATGAGAACAAAGTAGTCGACAGGCTTATTGCGCTGGTAGAGGTAGTGTTCTGGGGCCTTCTTGTTCTTCTCATCGTACTTCAGCTCCTGGATGACGTTGGGATGTTTTAGCAGCCTGAGAAGGATCTTCTCTGACATCTGGGATGGACCAAATGCTTCTACTTCTATAACACAAGATACAACTTGGCATTACACCTCATATGCCTGGCAAGAAGTTAGCAATACTCGTTAATAAGCATTTGCCTATAAAAGACACACAGATGCAGAGAGATCCATTATGGAATTGCAGGCTTCCTGTCTTTTGAGACTGTTAGATTTGTAAGGGGGGAAAAAACCACAGTAACACCCCAATTTTCATTACTGAAGTGTTTTTTAAAACAACCAAAACCCATGTCTTCATCTGAAAGGGAAAAGAAAAAGATTGTCTTGCCCTCTTGAGAGTTCAGAGTCACAGCTGTAATGGATCATTGCAGAGTTGTACAGAGCTTTACAACTGGGACACAGAGAACCTTTGAATTTGCTTTCTTCTTTCCTAAAAAGTATTAAAGTCACTGCATTTATTGCACTTAAATAAAATATTTTAAAAAAACATTGCTTAGGGCCTAGAGAGTTGCTCTAGATAGATGCTCTACATAAATCAGACACAATTGGGGCTGCCACAATTCATATGGGAAGAGTTACTCAAAGTGAGAGAGAGTGCAGGTCAGTTCAAACCATGTGAGATTAATGCCTGACACACAGAACACATTCCCTATCCACTTGATCTTCAGTGTTCCAAACAGGAGCTGCTTGAAGTGGAAAAGCTCATCCTTGTGAGGGAGAGTTAAGCCAGGGACGACGAGATTTGCACAAGCAAATTGATAAGCTTTCCCAACATGTCATCTCAGAACAGGACTGTTAATGACCCAGTACCTGTCATCTGCTAAAGACACTATTCTTAATTTAGAACAGAGAAACCAAACTGTAGCTTTTATCTTATTTAGCAGTGGCTTCATAGACAGACCTGGATTTAAGCTACACAATCCTTTCATCCACAAAACAAGTAGAGAAGCAGCACTGTAAGACTATGTCTGTTGAGCAGGTGTTTAGGGAACTCCATCAAGTCTTGTACACTACATGAACAATGCCTTGCTTGCTGTTAAATCCGCATCTTCCTGTTGAACTGCTTCCTTTCACCAAGGACACGCCCATGTGCCCATGAGCCGTAGGAGTCCGAGCCTTTTAAGGTATTACTGCCCCTCAGCTGAGATGTGATAACCGATCATGTACACGTTTCTTTCGAGTCACAGAGGCAAAATAAAGCATGAAGGCAGACTAGGAGCTTCTAGGCAGGCAGTTACTGCATCTTAGAGGAGGGGAAGTACTAATTTCCAACTGGAGCTGGCAAACTTGAGACAAAACGTTACAACTTTCCACCTGTCAATATATGTTGAAGACAGCAGTGAAAGATGCCCGTCTGAAAGGCCTGCATGTGAGAAGTCCTTATATGTCAAAGAGAGACAGCACGAGCAATAGGAAGGTACTTTTCCACAAGCTCTCCTGTTAAAAGGTCTCATCTCTGAGGTGAAGGGACCAACTTTACGACGAAAGGCAGTATCAGCTGCAAGAAACCATTCAAGGCCCTGGCCTCTCTGCCAGACTGCCCACCCAAGGGCTAAAACATCAAGGTGTTCTGGGATGGAAGTCATCAACGGAGATCACACAAGCCAGACAGAAATCCATTTTAAAGAGTACAGTTCAACCACCTGTGTGGTCTGCATTAAATGTGTTGGGAGAGTTTTTCACTTGGAGTCAAAAAGTCTCATGGAACAGGTTTAGACCTTCCTGCAAAAAGTCCAGCATCTCTTTCTGGAGAAGGCGCCAGAGTGCAATTACAGTCAGCTGGCCAGTGGTATCGAGTCCTCTTTGTTTGCTCCCTGAGCTCTTCCTAATGGGGTGTACTTGCTAGTCGTTAATCTGACGGACTCTAGACATGCAGTGCGGCACTTGGCATTCATCCTTACCTTTCAGACCAATTTAAAGTTACTGGTCCACCCCTGGTATATGTCTCAGAGGGTTCATGCCGACACTGAACACAGGAGAGGAGAGAATTTAAAAAGAAAAACACAACAGTGGCATTATTTGTCACCCCACAATCCAGCCTCCCTTCCCACCTTACTGTCCCACCCACCTCACCAGCCTTTGCTGACAAACTGCCTCCGAGGCTCTGGCATGATCGCAAAAAAAAACCCAACCCGCACTTGCCTGTAGCCAGGAACCGGTGCATTGCCAGGAGGAGCTGTGGTGATATTTTAACCTTCATCTCGCTGTCTGTCTGCTTGAAGGCAGAGAAGTCCTGCTTCCTGTCCCGATGAGCTACTTTCTTTTTCGACTTGTTATCAGCTGGGGAAGGGAGGGTGGAAAAGAAAGGAAGGAAGCGATTTCTGTTAGAACAGGGTCCAACATGAACTGTGCTGGCTGGAGTCAGCCAGGATGGCCACCCAGAGTACAGGGTGCAGACAGACCCCCTGCAAAGCCCTGCTCATCAGCACGCAGCACAAACCAGAAACAGCCAGTGAGCTGTGGCCCTGAGCCCTGTCCTGCAGAGCCAGTCACACACAGCCTCTGTCACTTCTCTGCCACTTCAGCCAACACCTGATTGCAGAGCAGCTCTGCATACAGCACTTAGGGTGTGTGTGCATTTGCAGGTGGGGAGGAGGAGTCCTGCTCAGTGCTAATAAAGATCAAAAGGTGTTGTTTTACAAGAATAGCTGCAATAGCTGCATTTTTCATATACATTCCTTAGAAAATTCCCAGCAAGTACATGGAAGAAATATACAGTAACTTATTTCTTATGCTGTACCATGGCTTCACTGACTCTTCACAGCTGTGGCAAAATCTGGATACCTTTGGTCGAAGTAATTTCCAATGTCTAGCACATGCAGTTTCTTTTGTCCTGTCCAGCCTTTAGCAAAGGCTGGCAATGTGTACAGCCTGGAGGTGGGAATCTCTGGCTGCTTTACAGGCACTGAAGCCAGAATAAAGTACAGAGTAGCTTCAGGAGTTCAGATAAGGGAATTTGCCTGCTAGTGATCCTAGACTCCTGTCCTTTACTCAGCTAAATACTTGCCACTTGATTTGTTTGTCTTAAACAGACTCTGTGGTGGGGAGTCCCTATTTATGAAAGACAACATGAGACAAACAACCCAGCCATTAGCACCCAGCCCCTCAATCAATCTGCCAAAATGTTTAGGAAATCAGGTAAGTGGAGAGCTACAGGTATGCTGGGGTATGGTATACATCAATTCCAGGGAGAAAAGGTCACTGTTCAGATGGCATTGTCTTGCTCTTCTCTGCTGACACAGTGTGAAGGGTGGCAGTGGCTATAAGCAGCAGATTCCTGTCAGACAGCTCTGAGCTCCACTGCATAGTCCAGAAAACTCAAGTGTTGAGGCAATCACTGTGAGCCCCTTGGAGCTCAGGCACAGCTCAGGTCCTAGGGCCTTAGTGGGGAAAGATCCTGAGAACACTACAGACACTTGTCTATCAGCCCTAGTGAATTGGTTTAAAATGACTGGACTTCTAAGGGACCACAGGCAGTTCTGGTGCTTTGATTCACAGCGGAGAATTTGGGCAAGCACACAGAGAGGTGTAGATGAAGCTGAGACTGTGAAACTTTGCACATACTCACAGGTACCTGTTACCAGATTTTAGGTTATGCATGCAAAGGCAATTAAAGTGATGTACCATAGCAAGGAAGCCACTGAGATCTGGAGCCCTTTACATGTCCAAATATATACGACAGACTACATAAGGCTCACAATGGTTCAGAAATGCAAAATACAGCTAATTTACAGGTTTCTAGATTTTCCCAAGTCGCCTAGTCTTCTAGATATGAATACACTGATATCCTCAACTTCCCATGGACAACCCTTCACTATAGTACTATCACAGACTCAACAGCAATACGGCACTGATAGTAACTTACCTAGCTATTTCAAGCTTATTTGGTGAGCAGTGCAAATCAGAAAATTTGAGATGCTTGCTCCCAAGCACATAGAGAAGAATGATGATGACCCATGCCCTTGTTCTTCTTTGAAACCAGAAGACTCTTACCCTAGTAGTACTTTACCCAGGACCTGGAATACATCAGGGACTGCAGCTTCTCTTCCAAAAGCAGGAATAGAAACTACTCAACAGAGTGACTACAGACTGAAAACAATCCCTGCTTTAGGAATATAGTCTGAGACAGACCTTATCTGCACTTGCAGTTAAAGGAAGATGGATACAAAAGCCATAGAAAGTGAACAGGACAAAAGCTCTCTAGAAGCTTTCACTAGGTCCTATCTCGGGTAAGACGTAAGAATAGAAATTCTGCTTTTTCTGAAAAGCTCGGAGAACGTTATTTTTAAAGTGCTGTATCTGAGATGCTTTCTCACAAGATGCTCCCATCATTGCTTTCTTCAGGGAGGCAAAAATCACCACAAGCAGAAGTTTTGGCCCTGGGACAGAGAAACGTCTCTGTGTTTCTCCTGTGAATGAGCTGTACTACCACAGGCTTCACACTACACTTCTGGTACCTGAAATTAGGGTCACCATCACATAATGGGAAGATGCCTTAAATCTTCCTGTATGTATCAGTCATCAAGCCAATAGATCCTGGCTCTTAATCAAATGATGGGCAGTTTCAATTCCTCCTACTTTTCACTTGGCTGCTTATCCAGAAATCTTCCCTCAAGAAAAATGTTACTCAGTGAGAGCAGAGCCACATGGCTTAAAGCCATTATCTTGGCAAGGGGTGGTCTTAAATTATTCTTTGCTATCCAAACAATTTTTGAGCTTCTTGTAAGACACAGGAACCAAGGATTGGATTGTGACAGATGTAATTGAATCTGGCCCAGGTATTTCCTGTGTGTGCTTTCTACAGTGCGATGAAGACACGAGCACTGAAGTTATCTTGGCTTGCTGAAGTAACCTCTACATACAGAGTGCTCTGATACTGTTTGGTTCTGCAACATGAACAGTACAATGCATGAGAGATATTCTCACTATAACTTTTGGTGAGATATCAACAAATACTGCAACTATCTTCAGTAGGTTCTGGCAATATTTAGACTTTTCCTTCAAATCAAAGGCAACAAGACTGACCATGAGCTCCTGGGCTGAGAGAGAGAACACATGAGGAAGAGTGGTCCAAATACAATTAAGGTTGTGATCTCTTTTGCAATATTCCTGAACTTAAAGACCTGATGCATCATACCAGAAATGATTGCATGAATTTCCTTGAAGGAGCCAGCTTGGACTGGAGACAGCTACTGAACAGGGAGTTCAAACTTCAGATCATCCCTTCAGTTGGACAGGCAGGTTGGCTGCAGGTTGACTAGCACTGCAAATGCACACAGGTAATGTTCTAAGAAAGTTCTTGTTCTCTCTGCTTTATGTCTTTCGGACAGAGGAGACATCTGCAGTGAGCTCCAGACAGGGAGGACAAAAATACTTTTATCAAATGGAAGTGTGGTTCTGTCTAAGGACAGAGACAGTCTCTATACAAGGACAGAGACAAGCAACTGCTCGAGATGTGCATCTATCAGACACTCCAGGAAAACAATATACAGTTCCCATAGGACTAGACTTACCGACCCTGTGCCTATACTCAGTACCAGGATGCCCAGTGCAGGCAGCCAGAGGGGGATGCCAGAGTCACTCAGCACACCCCATGTCCTCCTCACCCTCATCCTCCCAGGGATGCTCACACGCAGGCTGACAGCCCATGCCCCACACACTGCACAGGGCTTATTAAGCCTGCAAGTTTCTTTCATTTTAGAAGAAAGCCTTAGGAATTAACTAAGTTAGTTTTGCCAGTTCTCTTCATCCCTAGCTGGGAAAGCCAGGTTGCCTTGTGTATCACATGTTTTGGCAACTGACAGAAAGTAAATGGGACTAAACTTGAAGCTCTTAAACAGCCTACCATCATTTTCCATAAGGATGCAACTCCTTCAGCCTACCAGTGCTAGACAGCAGGTTAGCTGCTGCTAACACAGCACAGTCCCAATGGCAAAGCATTATTTTCTAACAGGTGTCAATCACTTTGGTATGCCTAAAGATCAGATTCCTGCTACGCAAACCTCTGCTCTCCTGGCGCAGGATACTGATGTACATACCATGCCAATAGCTGTAGGTCTTGCCAGACAAATCGGTGTTGCACAACACTTTCCACATTGCTACACTGCCACCGGATGACAACGGAAATACTTCATAGGGCAAACATTTTATTCCCATAGCTCAGTGGTTCAAACAGCAGAAGTGATACAGAGTTTACTAGCACACATCAAAAGCAGTGACGAGCAGGTTGAAGGAGGTGATTCTCCTTGCTCTACTCTGCTCTTTGTGAGACCCCACCTGGAGCACTGTGTCCAACTGTGGGGCCCCCAACACAAGAAAGACATGGACGTATTGTAACATGTCCAGAGGAGAGCCACTAAGATGACCACGCGCTGGAGCATCTCTCCTATGACAACAGGCTGACAGAAGTGGGGCTGTTCAGTCTGCAAAAGAAAAGGTTCTGGTAAGATCTTATTGCACCTTCCGGTACTTAAAGGGGGCTTACAAGTAAGCTGAAGAGGGATTTTTCACAAGGGCATGTGATAGGACATGGGGGAGTGGCCTAAAGTTGAAGGGATTAGATATTTGGAAGACATTCTTCACTGTGAGGGTGGTCAGGTACTGGAGAGGTTGTGGACTCCCCATCCCTGGAGGTGTTCAAGGCAAGGTTGGATGGGGGCCCTGAGCAACTTGGTCTAGTGGAAGATGTCCGTGCCCATGGCAGCAGGGGTTGGAGCTAGATGATCATTAAAAGTCACTTTCAACCCCAACTGTTCTATGATTCCATACATTTAACATACCTGTTTTGACAGCTGTTTGGGAAGAGGAATGTTCAGCTAAGATGGGGTCTTCCCCTCAGGGAAGTGGCTTGTCAAGGTTCAAAAAAAATAATAAAATCATTAGGTGAAAGCTACAAGAGAGCTGCAGTGCTGCAGCTGCCCACAGATGGGTCCCAGAGCCTGGCACTGCATGTCCCTGCAGCACAGGCTTGCTGCGGGTCCTGCTCGCAGAGACACACTCCTGAACATGGGTGAGGGCGTAAAAATGCAGTAAGATGATGTTTACAAACAGACAGAAAAATCTGAGACTTTACTTGGGGCAAACCATCTCTGAATATGTATGCATGAAAACCAGCAGTATTCCAGTTGCACTAAGGTGATGATTAAACTCATCTTCAAGCAGAAAGAGCTAAATAAGACAGACCACCAGTCAAACCTGGACCAGAAGGGCCAACAAGCAGTCTATGCAGTCTGAGGCTGACACAGAATGCACAGTTTTCTCTCTTGGGTTGAGAAATGCTCTCCTAACATGGCTAGAACCATGGGAGTGCAGGACAGATTCCTG
Organism: Acanthisitta chloris; assembly: GCF_000695815.1. Taxonomy (NCBI): domain Eukaryota; kingdom Metazoa; phylum Chordata; class Aves; order Passeriformes; family Acanthisittidae; genus Acanthisitta; species Acanthisitta chloris. The sequence continues at coordinate 92,146 of NW_008671849.1, read as the reverse complement.
TAGTATGTATGCCAATCATGAAAAAAATGCTCTAACTTTCCAGTACTAAGAGCCAAACACATTGACAGCTCTTCATCGTGCCACTGGCTGAGATGTAGTCAGAGCCTGTCATGACAGAAACCTCCTCCCTCCACCCCTTCAGCATCTCATGTTCAGAAGTACTCAGTCTACCCAGATGCTGATAGGTCAGAAATATTTAACAATTTTTCTTCCTCCCACCTTCTCCTTGCTTCCAACATCTCTGCAAACCATAAGGCATAGCAGAATAGAACCATCTGAAGAAGTACCACACATTTGTTTGGCACACAACCCTCCAGAAATTCAGCTGCAGAGCTTCAGCAGTGAGAGCAGCTTTCAGGAAAAACTGAAAATATCCTATTGCTTCTACCATAACACAGTTCAAATAGACTTTCATGGAAACAACAGAAAGGCACAGCTCCAACACCAAGGTCAACCATTTCATCAAATTTCAAGTTTCCATCAAAGCAAAACAAAACATTTTTAAAACTTCAGAACAAAGTGTAACAATGCGGCCAAAATTTTCCGTAAGGTCTACTTTTAAGTAAACACCTTGTACAGAGCAAATCAATCCAAGGGTTCCAAGTTGGCTTGGTCTAATAATAAACAGCATCAGAGATAGGATACTAGCACTGACACACTGATATCAACATCAAAAATTAGCTGCCTGGACAATAAAGTACCTTCAGTAAACCCAAAGCATGTTACCATTGCTACACCAATTGGAGGCGGTTGCAGCACACCAATCTGCCCAAATCAAAACCTGACACATTTTCTGTGATCCTCACAGCTTCTCGGGATTTCTGCTCTCTCCCTTACTGCTACAGTTTCCTTCAGTCTAAACAGTGGAATGAACTCCAGTGCCTCATAAAGAAATTAGAAGTTCACCTTCGTGGTACATAACAGGAGCCACCCTGCAGAATTTCTTGCATCCTCCAGAAAGCCTAGGAAGTTTCCTTCCTGTTCTGAACCAGGAATTTTCAATAGTAAAACCTTTGCAGGAAAGAGAGTTTCAAGTGAACTCATGTTCACCAGCTCTTTTTGTTAATCTAGGAAGCCTTCAGATAGTAAAATTAAATTCTCATTTCCTTGCTCTCTAGCATGCTATTAATGGTCAAAGCTTTTTTTTTTTGTCCTGAGGAACAACACAGCATGATCTATGTGTTTTCGCTTAGCAAACAAGAGGAAAGAAAACACTGAAAAGCATATGCAGTGTCTTCAATCATAGAAACATCTCAAAGGTAGACACAGATAGGATCTTTTTGGAGTAGAAAAGAAAGCCTGAATTCAGCCTGTGAAAGCATTATGATGCAACTGATTAGCCCAACAACTCAGGTATGAAAAGAAATCAACACTAACTGGACTTCTGTGATTTGCATAGTAATTAGACTGTTCAGCATATTGTAAAATACAACTGTTACTTATATGAACCTTTGGGCACAAATACTGGCAAAATACTGACCAGCTACAGAAAGCAGGTCAGGCAAAAACAAGTAGAAGTATGTCTGTCCCACAGGGTAAAGTGTTCATTGAGTATTTGGCTTGGAGGGAAGATAGAAGACACTTGCATTGGCCTGAAAAAGATGCTCTAAGAACATTCAGATCCCTTTCATGAGGAAAGAAAAAGAAAGCAAAGGGCAGATGAACAGTGTTAAACATACTTAAAACTATTATTACTACTATAGTAGAATTTAGAGACATCCTTGTGCTACACACGAACACGTAGCAAAAAATAGCATTTGCCAGCAAGTGATCAAAGCACAGATAAGAGAGATGAAGAATGACAGAAAGGAAGTCCTGTATGCACAGGCCAGATTGTGCAGATGGGAAGAGAAGCAGAGACACTTTAGTTAACTGGCCAAAGACCAGATAAACTCTAAATTGGGAAGGAAAAGGGTCCAGATCTCTCAAGTCCCAGGTAACGAGTGACCTGCAGCATCATCTCCCTCAACCCACATTAACACAAAGAAGGAAGGAGCTGTACTGAGTGATAGAGAAGGCATTTAGGACATGATGGTTTTCAGCCCAGAAGAAGCCTTTGCATACTCAGAATTTCCAAATGAGTGACAGAGAGAGACTCTAAAAAGACTCCATTCCTCTTCCTTGAGCCATGGTATTTCCCTGTCTTGTTGCTAAGGTATAGTAGAACATGGACTATAGGCCCTCAAGGCAGAGGGACGATAGGGGAAGGTGAGCACTCTAACAGAAAGGTTTAACAAGGCCACAGTGGTAGAGAACAGCTTGCAGGAGAGAGCAGATTGCTGCAGATGTAAACCTCCTTGATGGAAGGGTCAAATAAACACACTTGTCCCGTTTCTGAATTAATACAGCATAAAGGGGTGAGGTATCCATGGTGCAAATTCAAAAATTACTTTGACTGCTTGAGAGATCTGCAGGTCATTTTGTTAAGGAAACTTCCTCAACAATTTGACTACAGAGATTTTTCAATCAGCAATGTAACATCTCTCAAAACATAGCTATAAACACAATTGCTGCTGTGTGGAGCCTTCCTTCTTGTCTATAAAGAAATTGCAAATATTTCTACTCACTGTAGAGATCTGTTTCATCCAGAATTTCAGACTTGATGATCTCTTCAATCACATCTTCTAAAGTGACAATTCCCAGGACTTCATAAAAAGGATCCCCTTCTCCTTCATTGTTTACTCTTTGTACTATAGCCAGGTGAGACTTGCCTGCAAGAAGACAGATCAGCAATTTAGACATTTCAGAAATTCCTGAACAATCAGAAATTACAGCAGAACTACAGACACAGAGGTACAAATGACAAGACAAAAAGGATGGTGTCAGGCTTCATGAAAAAAGGGGCAAAGTTTAACAGATGCTTAAAATCATAATCTGATTTCTGTCTGAGAAACACATTCCTAGGTCACATAAATCTACCTAATGTACTAAAAGAGAACAACTAGAGATCAGTGGTCTTGTTCTAGTGTCTTCCCAGTTAAACTGCCACCATGGCGTTGAATTCAGTGCATTATCTGGTTGGCAGTTGTTCTGCTTCTTGCCTCATGTGTTGGCACAGGAAGGCCAGGTGGGAGTCCTGCTCTGCACTGAGCTCCCGTGGAAGTTTTCCTCAAGCATGGAGACAACAGCGACAATGACCAAACTGCAGAAGCAAAGGGACAGGGCAGAGCTGGGGAGAAGAGGTCAGTCCAATCCATCAGTTTCTCTTTTCTCCTCCCCTCCTCAAAAATAATTTATTCATATATTCTCCGTATGGGGGACACACACCTTAATTAGGAATTAATTAATTAAAATATTCAAAGTGACAGTATCTGATCAACAAAGAGAAAAGCGAGCAGCTCCAAAGATCCCTGAGCTGTGCATCATCTGCACTGATTCCCTAAAGTCCTTTCTGCCACAGGAATGATGATGATAGTATTAATACTAATAAAAATAGCATCATCATCACGACCCTTCAAATTTGGTTTGATACCCTTGGTTCCAGTTTCCCCAGCTGCCACTGGAAGCCAGTTCTTTGTAAAGCTGTGTAAGGAGTCACACGCATTCAAAGGGTTCACCAAATGCAAGTGGCACTCTGAAGTACAAATACAGCAGATACTAATGTGCTTTCTGAACCATCAGGAGGTGAACAACACTGTCTCACGTTCTTCTTTGCTGGCCTCAGAAACAACACTTAGTCCCAACCATGGAAGACAACCAAAATAGTTCAGCTTTGCTTAGACCCCTTTATAGGCAATAATGTCTTCATGTTTTAAGATTCAGATTATTAGACTAACAAGCATTTAAACTATTCCACCCAGACTTACTCATGCTTAAAGAATGAAAATATCCCGAACAAATTAGACAAGGGAGGAAAACTTATCAACTACTGATATAAACATTGCATCAGGTCAAGTCAATTCACTTTGGTAAGTTTTTCACATCTGCTTTCCCAGGGACCCAACATAAGCAGTTAAAAACAAATTCTTGGTGAATGCTGTCTGTCAAAAGTTAAATTCTTTTGCTATTCCCAGCTTGTGATCATTTAAAAGGAATTTTCCAAAGCAGGGTCTAATATTAGACTCAAAATGAAGTTTCCATTCCACTTAGGCGATATTCTCACCAAAGTAACTACTGCATAATCTGATTGTCTTGGAGCTACTCGTTTAGATGCAGATGGACATACTTTAAATACCAACTCCACAGCACTGCTGAGACTTATCTTGAGGAGACCTTATTCTACAGTGAATTAATAGAAAGATGATTTGTGATTTTAAGATATCAACATTCACTTGTACTGAAAGTCTTACGCTGTGCCAGGTTTTACAGGTTTAATTTCCTTCCATTCCTTGCAAGATTTGCAGCTATTTTTACCACTCAATGAACAGTGTTTAAAAAAAAGTGACTTCATAAAAACATGAAAGATTTAAGTACTATTATTATTGCAGTTCCCTTGCAATATATGACTTCAATTATATCCTTTCAACATAACAATGTTCAATAAGAACTGCAGCACAAAAAGTACTACACAGACAAAACAAATATTGTAATTTATTCCCCAGTGCCTGCTCAGGTATTAGTATATCTGCTTTCGTGACAAAAGGCTCCTTCAAGAACCATTTCTATCACAGACCAGAACAGCTCATTAGCATGCGCTCATTCATATACTAATTCATCATTCTCACACATTAGGAAGTGACAAGTGGGTCGAATTAAAAACCCAGTCCAACCAAACAAAACCCCCAAAAGTCACAGCTATGAACTCGGTGTTTCAACTTTGCTCATAATCATCAAATTCCAGCCTTTTCCTCCACTTCTGCACTGTCTACAATAATGCTGAACTAGGTAATGAAATTTTGAATTTTGAGAAGAAGTCTTTCTAACAGTGGAGCCCTGGACACAGTCAAGCAATAAGAGAGATTTATGAAAATAGGTTTGGGAAAGGACCTGAGGGGCTGCAATATCATGGGAAGTTGTGCATGACTTTTGTCCACAAAACCAGTTAAAATGCCCTTTCCATCAAAGTGGTCCCCAACAAGAATTCACAACTAAAATATGCTATGGTCTCCCCAGCTGAGCAGCTGCAGCACTGATCTGAGCGACAGTACCTAATGTGAGACGAGTGACTTAAATCTGTACCACCTACTGCTCTCTTTTGCAAAGTGATAGAGAGGTATCAGGCATTTTCCACTTTTTATAATGAAAAAAAAGGCTAGAATCATTTTTTTCTGGCTCTGCCATAATCTCTGATTTTTACGGTTTTTTACTTATCACCCAAAGTAGTGACCATTGAAACTGGTCACAGTCATTGGACCTTGGTGGGTAGCATCAATGTTCAGTTCTACCTTCATTATTAAAACTACATGTTGCAGAGAGCTTATCACTTGAAAACAGATAAATTACGCAAACACAGGCTGACACTAACCTTTCTTCCCTCTTGACCATCAAATTTTTCTGTTCTGGACTTTGATGGAACTCACCAGTTTGTTGGGAGTCTGATGAATTTAAGTCAATCAAAACAGGCTGCCTCTAAAATGCTGCTTTTTGTTCCCTAGTCTTCTCCTTCCTTTCCATTGGCTCCAATGCTCATGCAGTTACTTGATGAGACAGACTAGATCCGAAAATTAGTCTTTTCAAGTTAACTTTTACCCAGACCCAATAATTTGCCAGAAATCATCAGTCAGTGGAATGAGCATCAGAGCTGGTGATAGAGATGTTACAAAGATGAATTCCCAGACTGGCTGCCTCTTAGACACAAATGACTGCTAAATACCCTCCACTATGGGTGTAATCAAGGCAGAAAAAGCTAAAGCTAAATCTAGAGGAGTGCAAAGACTTCTTTATACATTGTGAAAGAGCACAACACAGCATTTGCTCAACTTTAAAAGTGGCCTGTAAGTAAAATAATTACTACTCTGAGTGTTTGAAACAGCAGTTGGCTACATCTTTATTCAAAGACCTTATCAGGCCACAGGTAATCGTCATACCATCTTATTCAGCTGAGAAAGAGAGGTTTCAGCTTGTATTTTCCACTGCTAAGGACATAAAATACCTATCCAATAAGGAGCTGAATAAAGTAAACATCCTTGTAAGGAAACCTGGACTGTCTATAATATTCCTAGGGCTTTGAGAGCTGAGCACAAATTAAACAGAGAACAGGTATGCATGGAAATTATATAAGTAAGTTCTACAGTTCACTGATTTTCTGGCCACAGTCTCTAACCACACCACGTAATGACATTAATCCTTCTTTAATCACTTGTTTTAAGTGTTGATACTATAAGATTTAGCAAGTGGGCAGCTCTGCTGGATCTGATGATAAAGGCATAAATGACCTGTGTGATGCGAGACCCACAACTCCCCTGTGGCCACAGGCAGGCAGCATTTGCTTTCTGTCTCAGCTTCTCCCATGTACAGTGACAGTCAGTGACACCACCAAGAGCCTCTGGAGCTTACACCTGCACATGGCTTGAGACACAAGTTGTGATGAATGCTAATCTCTGTTATATTCAGGGGCAACTAAAGCACCAAGCAGTTTTGCTAAACACAAATCCAGACTCATCCCATTGCTTAAAACCACTCAGATCAGAATTTGCTCTATACCGCAACTTTTATTAAATAATTAAGCTAATTAAGAAACATGAAAATGCTTAGTGAAATCTACATGAATTAGCAAACGGAGAACAAACTCCTGGTAGCCCATGTGATTTACTGATCACACAGGACAGAACCGGAAGAAATGCCTGAAATACTCATTCTCTTACAGTACACCTTGAACATTTCTTGAAAAATGCATGGAGAGAAAAAAGCCTTTAAAAATCACCCTTTGGTCCTGAGGCATTTATACATCTAGAGCAAGGACCTCTGAATGCTGCCATGCGTTCAAACTAGAGGTGAAAACATCTGATCCAAGTTCAACATCTGCTCTGGTCATCCAGAGGGTCCTGACTCCATGAAGATTTTTGCTATATAGATAGAGCTGCACCAACCTCACTCTCACATGTCACTGACACACAGGCAGAAAAAATGGGCTGGTGGGAACATTATGAAGTTCAATAAATACAACTGCAAAGTCATGAACCTGGTACAAAATAATCCCCATGCACTGGTACTGTGGACAGACTGGCTGGGTCTGCAGAACAGGACTCCATGGTCCTGGTGAACGTGCTACAGGAGTCAGCAGCATGTCTCTGCAGCAATGAAACCCAACTGCATGCTGACTACAGCACAGCATGTGCAGCTAGTAGGTCAAGGGAGGGGATCATTTCCCTCTATTTGACACTTGTGAGACCACACCTGGAACACTGGTGTTCAGTCTGGGGTTCTCCAGTACAAGAAAGACACTGACACACTGAAACAGTTCCAGTGGATGGACGCTAAGATGGTCTGGGGCTGGAGCCCACAATGCACAAGGAAAAACAGAAAGCACTGCATCAACTGAGTCTCACAAAGAAAAGGCTAGAAGAAAGGTCTTAAAAGTCTTTCCATACCTCATAGTAGGTTACAGAGAAGACAAAACTAGAGTCCTTCCTGGAGCTAGATATTGATGGGAGAAGAGGCAATAAACACAAGTTTCAAAACTGGAGACTCTCCTTAAATAGTGAAAACCTGCTCCTCTGGAGCCCAGAAGGGCTGTGGAATCTCCAACTTTGGAGTTACTCAAAACTCACTGACCTGAGCCAAATTCAAAGGTGGCCTGCTCCAAACAGGGGGTTGGACCAGATGACCTCCAGAAATCCCTTCCTAAATTATCCTGTGATTCTAGGAGACTTTGAAGGGAGGCGTGACTGAAATCCCAGCCCAAACTTCATTTCTGAATTTTCATTCTTGAATTTCTGTTTAGGAATCTAAAAAAATTCCAAAACCTTCAGTACATAAGGATTCATAAAGACAAAAGTAAGTTCTACTGAGGAATGCTACCATCTGACCTTGTATGTGACCAAAAGTAACAGCAAAACGTCACTACTATCCAGACTATGCTGCAGAAAATGACAACAGAGGTGGCATAGCTTTAAAGCAAAACCAGGACCTCAGGAAGTAAGTGATCCAACAGCAGAGGTGAAACTCAGGAGCTCTGAGCAGTGAGCCACGACCTGTACATGATGTGTGTAAAGCTTGTACCATGAGTGAGCAAACAGAAATGCCTCTATTTCTGCCAAAGGAGGTTTATGAACTCGGTAACTGGCAAGATCTGTATATGTTATTCCTCCCATGCAAGAAGCAGATCTCACTAACAGCCCTCAGTTTCCTTTTATCAACAAAAAAAAGTCAGTACTAAATCAAGGCTCTGGTAGGCATTTAAAAAAAAGAGTATTTCTGTTAAGTCAGTTTGTGGTAAAACAAGAATCAGCCTAGTCCATTTTTGTTACAACCAATAATCTGAGTCCATTTGCTGCTGGTGAATGCCCTGGAACATTAAGCTATAGCCTGTTTGATATGCCTTCAATGACATGGAGAAAAAGTCCCAGGAGGTGTTTAGCTGCCCTTGAATTTGCTAACAATCTCTGCTTCTGAAAAATCTCCCTGTTTATTCTTACGTGACTGTTTTGGCTTTGACTGCATTCTACAAAGGTAAACACTTTGGTCTGTCAGCAAGATACACAGGTTCAACAATACATTATGCAAAACAATCAATTTTAAAATGCATTGTGTAATTTAGCCATTAAAAATAACTCCCTCTGGAATAGCCCTGGCTTGCAAGCAATTATACTGAAGTAAAAACTGTTTTCCTAAATTTCTTTTCTGTAGCACAGTTCAAGGACATTCAATCTCTCTTCTATTAGCAGAAATTTGCATTCATGCTGTTTGCTTTTTCACTCTGATTTTTTTCAATGGGGAAATCAGACTTGGTCCAGAGAACCAAGGGAAACCCAGAACTTCTGCATGAACATAAACTAGATTTAGACTAGGCTTTTTATCCTGCTCTTTTCAGCAGAAAAACATACATTTTTAATATATATTTGGGAAGGGAACCCAATAACTAACATTCATTTAATAGAGCCACATGGAACTCATCCACACCCTCAAGGAAACGAGTGAAAATATCAGCACAGGCACAGGGAATATAGTGATTCTCCTTTAAACCAGAGAGCTTACAGTCTTGTGCAAACATTAACTAGAAACCACATCAGCCTTCACAGGAAAATAAAAAAGTAGCACTTTAAATAGACTCTTTGTGTTAAAGTCCATTTAGTGGGAGGACACCAAAAAAAGCAAAAGTCAGGGAGAGTTTCAGAATGACTTCCTGACAGTGAATTGTATTTGTAAGGAATACTTTCCCAAGGGAAACAACAGAAGCCCAGTTACTTGCAACTCTGAAAACTTGACTGGACAAAGCTCCTAGAAAGGACTCAGTAATTCTCTACTGCCCTGTGGCAGATGGAAGAGAAGCAATGAGCTAACATTTTCCATCTCCAGCAGCCTATCACTTAGTGTGGGTGCTCCAATTCCACTGCTGCTGGCTACCCTTCAATCTCTTCTGTAGGACCTTGGTGAGACACACAGGGACAAACTTAATTTGCTTTGCTGCTGCTTCTAAAACATGACAGTGCAGCTCTAGAAAACTGTTACCTGCTGCATGCAACTGAACTGAACCTGGCAACAGGCTTGGATCAGAAGCTGAGAAGTCACCACAGGTACATGAGTAAAGGAAATTAGCTGGGAATCAGAAATAATTTGAGTATAAAGAAAAAGGTCGTTTCAACTCAGAGCTCTGCTATCAAAGTAGAAATCTTAGGGAAGAATCAGAAGAGAGAACATTTGGGGAAAATGTTACCAGGTGTAGGCAGACACTAGGAGCGAAAATGAAAAGTGGAGAGAAAAAGTTTCAGAAACTGTGTAAACATCAGTAACGACTCTCTGGCCATGAACAGCATGGCACTGCTTCCCAGTCAGGCAGTCCTTATGCAGTAAGGAATTTGGGCTGAATGTGGCTGCAGCAAACAATAACCAGGGTCCACAAGGGCATAAAATACATACCACTAGCTGGGCTGCTCTCAGTGTGGGCCAGAACTCTGATTTCATCCTGGTAAACAAACATAAACTGCTTCCCAAAACTGGTAGCTATTGTCTTAGAGAAGCATCCACGGGATCCAAAGCAGGAGAGGAAGAGATGGAAAGCATAATGCTTGAGAGAGAAAACTCTCCCAAAAGCAAAGTGTTTTTGGACACTCCTCTGAGGCTCTAACCAGAGTACAAGGTTGTGAGATCAGGACATTGGTGGCCTGAGGCGAGAAACAGGCAAGAAGTTTAAGAAAAGAAATCTAGGAAGCACTTCAAGAGTGCAGCACACTAAAGTCGAGAGAAGGGGTGGCAACAATGAGATGAGAAAATACCACGCCTGGAGAGAAACTCAGCACTATTTGGGCTAACACAGAACAAATAAGTTCAGATAAAATTCAAGTCAAGCAAACAGAGTACTGAAGTCATTGTTGGTCATGGTTCAAGCCCTCCATACTCGATTCAAAAGATACTGAAGTGTGACTTACGCTGATGTGATTTTCCCTGTGACTCCACTTCCCAAGGCAAGTAATGACCTTTTGGAAAGAAGTGTAAGAAATGCATCTCCTCACTGACTCGCACCTCCACAGTATGGTCAATAAGAATTTTTCTTAGTGTTCAAAGACCCTAAAAAGGAGCCATGCTAATTTTATTACTTCCCTGTTTGCTCAAGATTGTCCCACTGATTTCAGCATTCCTTCAGGATTGAAGAGCAGGCACCGACCAGCAGAAATGCTGCCAGCAGAGGGAGCGCAAAACCTTGGGTTTGGTAAGCTCAACGCTCCAGATCCTCCCCAGAGCTCAGTCCGACAGTGAGCAGACGGAGAGCAGAGGTCCTGGATTCTGGCATCGGTGAGGCCTGGGTGCTGGCCTGCTGCTGAATCCTTTAGAAATATGTAGCTCAGCCTGGGATCCACAGCAGTGGCCCCTGTCTGCCACGGCCTGTTCAGTGACTCCTTCTGCAGCTTTGCATTGCTGCTATGACTTGTGCCCACCCCACTTTCCTTCCTCTACCCTGCAGGAGGGAAACTGTCACCTCATTAGTCTCCTCCATCACTCCACCAGTCCAACAGGCTGCTTCTATGAACCAACAGTTAATCCACTAAATGAAAACAAGAACATCAAGAGATGTTTATGAGCAACAAAAATAGAAGTCAATCTAAAACAACAATGAATTCGGATGACTTTGATGTTCAGGTAACCAAAACACAACACCGACAGAAACAACAGCCTTATTCTGTATCACTGCAGCCAAAAATCTAATCCTCCCTCCAATTCTGCCTCCCTCAATTCCTAGAACAGATTGAGTTTAATTCAAGGAGCTTCTAGACTTTGGCATCTACACCATGAGATTTTAAATCCGACAAAGGTAAAGTATTAGAAGGCACAACAGAAACATGTTTGGACATTAGGAGGAGGTTAGCTGAGGCCAGCATGCTTACATAAGGACCTAAACCGTGCTGAGAGCAAAGAGCACAAGCTGAAAAGGAAGAGCAGCATCTTGGGACTGTGGGTTGTGAAAGGAATTGGGGGCTGGATATGCTCTCTTTTTTTAATTACCATCATGAGCTCCTACAGTTTACTTTTAGCTCACTATTTAGGACATAAATTTAAAAGTGTTCTTGTGTTACCAACATCTTAGATCATTTATATTCTATTTTAATGACTTGTTTTACTTCAGGCCATTTATATCACATGCAGTTTGCAATTCCAACAGCTCCAAACCCAGCCTGGTCGATGGCACCATCAGATTTTTCAAGCTCGGTGCAAGGCATTCTAATTTATATTGTGGCAGAGGTCAGGGGAAGCTTAACGAAAAGCTCATCTGTTAACTACATAAATTGGTGGCAACATCTTCATCCAGCAGGATTTACACAACCCCAGACGTGTGCCTTCACAGTGACCGAGGCCATGGGATAAACATGCCTGTAAACACCACCAGTGCCAGTGACCTTGACTTTGCACGAGCACAGGACTGGGGCCACATGAGCACTCCTGCCCCGACACTGCACATTTGTTTCTCTGGAATGTAACGCGGGCGCATGGATTCACACGCTGCCATTACAGAGCAACTTCCAGCTGCTTCAAGCAGAACACAAAGGATTCTGCAGCCATCTGAAGGCAGCGGAAACACAACTGCCTTCTCCCCGTGCCTTTTGGTTTGGGTCAGGTCCCACCAGGTGCAGCAACACGGGAACAGCAGCTGCAGAACTGTGCTTCACCCTGTCAGCAAATTCAATGGGAACGGGGGAATATCCTCTGGCTGGAAAGTGACTCTTACAGACAGAAGGTATGGCGTGTCTAAATGCAGCAAAGTGTCAAGGCAGACCCAAAGTTACAGATCAGAGAAGCTCATTGGAGCAACCATTTCCAATTTTCTTAAGCCACATTTTCACTTTGCTTTGGTGTGATTTTAGCTAATGACACTGACCACAGCTGAATCCTGGCCCCGTGCCTCTTTGTCAAGAACATGTACAGAGCAGCAGTTATGGATATGAGGAGGGGAAAAGGCATTTAAACCACCCAGTGACATGCTGAAACTGTCTGACAGAAAAGCAAAAGGACAGAAGAGCACCTGCGACTTCAGACCTGGGAATCATGGATACCTAAATGCCTGAAAACAGCAGGCTGTTTGCAAAATACTAATATAATAACAGATGGAGGGGAAAGAAATCCATGCTTTTGCATTTTGCTAAGGATTAAAGTAAATCTTATCTTAATTGTGTGATACTTTAAAAGTCTATCATGCAAAGAGGCCAAAATAGTTTAAAAACTGACTGAGCATCCTGAAGAAAAGGAAAGACTACAGAAAACTGCCTTGCTTGAAAGAGTGACTGATGGTATGTATTTGAATGCATTCTCAGTAGTATCAAAGAACAAATGTAGAATGACCAGCTTTGTTCCTATCAATTACTCATATATGAAAAATTTTCAAGTTAATTAGTACTACAGCATCTTTCCATCCACACAAGGCAAGATTAATTTTCTCCAAAATGGTATTACTGGGACAGATGTTAGAAATGGAAACTTCAAAGATCAATCTCAGTGGCAATTATGCTATTAATATTTTTAATTACTAACTTTAAACAGAAACTTTTTTAAGTTTCCATTTGTGAACAACCATCTAATTAGTGGGTTTTTGGGCCACCCTGCATAGCCCTCTGGTAGGCTGAGTTTGTCCAGAGCTCTTGAAGGAGGAAGGAAACCTCTCAGATAAGACAGCAAAGCCTTGCTCCTTCAGCAACAGCCACTGGAGAAAACTGGAGGTAAGGTAAAGAGGGAGCTTTGCCCCTCGAGCAGCAAAGTACTGGAGATAAATGAAGAGGAGAAAAGGAGTCTAGGATACTGAATTTGTCACCTTGCACCACTGGCTTTGCTATGAAAAAAGTTCCTTTACTCCAGAAGAATAAGGTTCAGCCGGACCTACCCAAATCATGAAGAAAATCAGTTTGGAACTAAGATCACAGTCTAATGAGTAACTAACAGAAGCCACCTTTCACAGGTCTATTTTACTATTCTTTTAAGCAACTTCTTGATTTATTCTAGATGAACCTGCTCCCAAATTTTACTAAAATATTTTGCTACAGTATTTAGCACAATTTTTCTAACCCAATGACAGAGACATTAAACATAGTATCTGAGGAAGCAATTTATCTGCTCACAAATAGCCTAAGTACTTGATATAATATCACTGACTTCTGAAACTGTTTATTTTGACAGTTGTACTCCAGAACAAGCTTTGTGGCATAGTTTCTCATAGGGAATGGTGCTACTGATCTAAGCAAAACACTTCTTCATTCGATCTAGAGAGCCTAGGCTCTCACAATTTTCTACTAACACCATGTAACAGCATTTGCAGCAAGAGCTTACAGGTGTCCATTTGAATCGTCTGCTCCATGCTGATCTATGCCGATGCACCCAACTCCTCCCTGCAACACTCTGGTAAGAGTTATGGTGAAGTACAACACCACTAGCTATAGAAACAACCTCAATTACCATGGTTGGACCCATTGGCACAGGTCAAATTAGCTTCCCTTGTGAGGGCAGAGGGTAAATTAAAACTCAAGCAACCTGTAGGGCTTTGCCCACAAACTATGTCCACACTAAGAGAGCTTGGACGGTGTGCAATACCAGCAACCCTGAAACACTCTGACCATGGAAATGGCCTCAGAGCAACAGTGTCCTATTGTCGTGATTTCTGCCTTGCATTTGTTTATTTTTAGCTAGGACTAGAATGAATTTGTCTACATCCCAATAAACAGTGAAGCACAACAGCTCTAACTTCTGCTGGAAAAGACATGGGCATCTAGGTAACGTAACATACAACACACATGCTTCACTGTTATCTTCCATGACCACTTGAAAATCCAAACATTCTGGGTATGCCACAGCAACAAAAACCCCAACCAGAAAACCAGTCTACTAGGCTCAGAACTTGCCCTTAAATCTATAGTATAAACAACAGTATTTATCTAGTACATAAACAACAGCAGAACAGATGTCTGTTGCTGTATGTGGTGCACAGAATATCCAAGGACTGGGGCATTAGAGTTTGGAAAGCTGAAGATTCACAGCCAGACCCATTCTTAGGGTCTGCAATGCTCCTGGGCTTCTTCCTGCATCTTCTGCTTGATCAAGCAAAGTCCCTCCTCAAATGCAGCTACTGGCCTGGTGATGCTGCCTTCACAGGGCAGGTCAGAGCTGAGAGCCCATCTATACCTCAGAGGGAGCAATAGGAAAGATCTCTTCTCTTACCCACACACCACATTTTCATGAAGCTTACAGAAACATGGTATTTCTGACTTTTCTAACTCAATGACTTTTAAAGCTATAAAGGACTAGGACAGGTAAGGAAAAAAATAAACAACAAACTGCTAAAAAATAAAGTACAAAAAATCCCAACCAAACAAAATTAAAACAACCGGACAAACTAACACCCACAAATCTCCCCACTCCCTCACAGCAATGACAGTGCAGAGCCTATGTCAGCCCCCCCAATGACATAAGGCACCAAACTTCAAAACTTGCAGGAAGAGGATGCCATTCCTGCATGACAGTAACAAAATCCCCCAAAAGTATGCTAGAGAAACATGAATGAAAATGATTCCATAACCCCTTACTTTATACCATGCACAATGCAAGCAGAGCTCAAATACACACTTAGTCTAAGTAAGATGGACTACGTATGATCTACTGCTCTGCAACTTAATGCACACCAGGTTAACGATGAAGGTCCACACGTGAAGGTCCCTGTCCTCCAGAGGCTGGGAGCCCGGCTACGCACACGGAATCGCTGTCCTTACAAGGGTTAGACAAACAGACCAGCAAACCCTGGCAAAAGGAAATGCATTCTAAGTTCACAGAGGGGCTATCGCTTGGCTATTTCTGTAGTGCCTGCATCTAAAAAAAGATCCAGTTCACACAAGTAGCTATTTTACCTTACTGTCCCACAAGACCTAAATGCATTTTTTCCGATTACACTTTCCCACCATAAAATACATGACAAAATGTGACACATATTTTTAAATATTCCTATGAAAGCATTTTGCTTATATATAGAAACATGAGTATATATGGAAACATACAAAACTCTGTTTATATATAGATGTCTCCTCACTGGATAACTAATATTAGTTCATGGAACTGAAGTCACACACAACAAAAACAATGAATTAAAGTTCCAGTGAGCTTTGCCATAAAGTAGACAAAGCAGAAAAAACCCTCTTGGATTTATAATAATCTCTGTATGAAATGCTGAATGGTAAATTCCCTTGAGAACTTCTCTGACACAAGAAATACACAACAAAATAAACAAACGAGGAGACAAGTCCAAGAGGCTGAAGAGACATCTAGTTCACTCTTTTCCCTTTTTTTTCTCTCTCTCCTCCACTCCAGCAAAATCTGTCATGAGCCACAAGAGAGGCACAAAGAGGTCTTTCTTGGGGTCCTCCTCTAAAGCCTCTTCTAAAGACCATCAGCTTCACTAAGAGAAAGCATTTCAAGTTACTACCAGAAGTGCTCCTTTTGTGAGTGCTTCACAGTGTAATGCTCCATCTACATTAACGAAATAAACTTTGATAGTTACAGAAAGGTGAATAAAGGTCTTCTAAGACTTATTTGCACAAGACTGAGGGGTCTGACTTTTATCTCTACTCATTCCTCCATGATTTGGTGCCCCAAGCACCACATTTCTTGCATTTAACCAAAAGATAAATGTAAAATTGACTAATCTGTTTCAGTGTTTAAGCTGAGGGAAACAAACAAGCAGAAAATGAGAAACATTTTTTTAAGAGATAAAATTTAAATACTTTTCCCATGCCCTCAGGGGAATTAGTAAAACGGATAAAGAATACCCCAATTCTCAATCCCACCTCTTCACATCTGTTCAAGCATTATGCTATCCCTTCACAATACTTGCACTACAGTACTTAAAACTGTCACAGGAGCCTGTTTTAACATACAGCCAAACCCCCTGCTTGAATGCCTTCCTTGACAATACAGAATCCTGGTTTTCATGAAAAGGAGAGTTTTCAGCAATAAAGGCCAGATACTTTTGTAGAAGTCTCACCATGATTACCACCAATAAAAAGAACTCTTGGATGACCTGGGCAGTAAGTAGCTCAAGGTTTTTTCTACATGAAACTAAAGCTGGTGAAATAATGGCATACCCAGCCCTGTGCCTCAGGGTTACAACTCTGTAATATGCTGGAGTCAACCAGACAAAGTAAACGATTGAGGGCTCTGAATGGGGAAAGGTTGGAATAGGCACTGTTGGTGGAGCTTAGTGGAGAGCCTCAGGCAATAACTGTGTGTAACAGGAGTGGCAGATGGCTTTCCACAAATGAGGATGAGTTATTCTCAGGAACAGAATTTGGCCTCTCTCAGTCTTTAAAGGCTGATGGCATCTCACCTGCTTGTTTTCATGGCAACTGGATTCCCTTCTTACCAAAAAGTTGTTGATGTTAAGCTGTCTTCTCTCCTGCCCTATAACTCCTGTTGCACCAAATAACCACAAAAGCAAATGAGACTAGGATGAATAAACTCAATTGCTCAACTGAAACAGTAAAATTTCAAAGTTTTCTTACCAAAACTTTCCAGATCTCTGTCCCACTTCACAACATTATCAGTTTTTCGATGGCTAGCAACGATATAACAATTTTAGCTGCACAGCACTCTTTAATCTAGTGCAAGACTAGATCAGTGTGGTAACCACAGAACAAGAGTAGTTCTAGATCCTTGGATCAAGAACTCTAAATCTACCCAGGTTCACAGGAACACCAAGTTCTTTTACAACCACAAGTGATCAGGAGCTCAGATCTATTATTCACTGAGATGATGACATGTCTGGCAGAACAACAGCTCTTGGCAGGACAGCAAAATATTTATGCAGTGTAACAACCCAAAGAAAATGACTTGCCAAATTGACTGCAACAATGGTCTTCAACCTTTTTCAATTTATGGACTGCTAAAAATGCCCAGTGGGAATGCAGAAGAATCCTGTAATGCTGAGCTCTCAACCAGCAAAAGGCTTATTGCTTTTAAGATACCTTTTACTAAGACATCCAAAATCGTCCTTGTCAGATTGTTACAGGTCCCTGCAAAGCAAAGATAATTCTTCCTAGTCACCTTACAAGAGGTTACATGACAAACATGGAGACCAATCACCACATAAAGCAATCAAATGACAGAACTCAAAAGCAGAACAGCCACAGGTCAGGGAGAGCACAGAGTGGTGCATCGCCAAAGAGAGAGTCTCAGGCAGACAGCAAGAGCAGACTAACCCTGAGAGAGACGCTGAGGACTGGATCCCACACGGGTATATTTCTAAGGAAATCTGAAGCTGAAATTAGTGGTTGATGACAGTGGGTTTTTTGAAGGTAGCATTTAGAGAATTATCAACAGAAACAAAATATCAGGAAGGGGGAAGAGAAGGAAAGAGAGGAACTCTGGGAACTGCAAATGAGATTAATGTTATTTCCACTGTGATAGCATTTGAACCAGTCCTCAAACCACCATCTCTTCCCCAGCTCATTAGACTGCCTAGTAATTTGCCTGCTCCTGTACAGTAATTAGTGGGAGTCATGGCAATGCAAGGATGATAGGCAAGCATACCCCAGTCTCACTGGGAGCAAGGGAGGAGTAGGTAAAAGGACTGGGAAGATGGTGGCAGGGACAGTCTGACTGTCTCAAGCACTGTTGAGATTCATCACATGTACCATTTCAGTAGATATAA
Source organism: Acanthisitta chloris (assembly GCF_000695815.1). Classification (NCBI taxonomy): domain Eukaryota; kingdom Metazoa; phylum Chordata; class Aves; order Passeriformes; family Acanthisittidae; genus Acanthisitta; species Acanthisitta chloris. The sequence continues at coordinate 73,935 of NW_008671849.1, read as the reverse complement.
ATACTGGTGGCCTGGCCATTGCAAAATGGCCGTTTCCTGCAGGAATAACAGCTGAGGTGATCCAAGGGGAAGGCTTTGAAGATAACACTAAGAAACGTTTTATGAGCAAAAGGAGCAGTGTGAAAGAGCTTATGGCAGACGGCACAGGTGAGGTGATGCTGCTGCAGATGTGCAGAGATGAGGCATTTAAAAGAGTACAAGAACAAACAGGAAGTTCTTGCCCATCCTGTGCCTCACCTGCTATGACATGACCTCAGTTCCCACCCATCATGTGCCTTAAATTCCTTACTGCATTCGAGGCAGCATCACATTCTACCCACATGCCTCCCACTGTAACACCTTGCTATGAAACAAAAAATACAAACTGAAAACAGTTCCTTCTCCCCTTGTGATGGGTCTGAGCCAACCTCTGAGGTGAGAGCAGAGAGCATGAGATCCAAATCTTTGATAAAGGACAACCATTAATCTGCCACAAATATTATAGCAATTTCTTCACTAAATGTGGGAGAAGATGCATTTTTCCAAACATCAGGGCTAGGAAACTTGATTGGCAGAGGAGGCCTGAGAGAAGATTTTGGTGCTTCTAGAAACAGGTTTAAAAATGGTGTGGGAAAACACAGCAAGAAAGTAACTTGAGAAAGAGATTTCATTGATCTGACCGGAGAAAAAGACATCCTAGAGCAGCCTACTGTTCTCAAAAGATATAGGGAATATCTTCAAATGCTTAAGGGATTATGAAATGGTGACTGGAACGAAAATGCATACACCTAAGGTGGAAAGAATAGAATGAACACAAGTGAAATGTCTGGAAGTGGTAATAGCAGTGTGCGAGATACACCAGAGCACGAGCACAGAAAGTACTAAGAAGGAAGGTAAGAGCATGCTGCAATAAGAAGGTACAACTTCTGTAGTGGTTACTTGCTGAAGCAAATAAGATACATCAGAACACAAGGAGGGTTTGTGCACAGAAATCCCCCGGTCATATGAGTGAGTTGCCCATGGGGTTACACCAAACTGTTCATGAGAAAGTCTCCTGAACCCTGTGAACAATGAAAGCAGCACTTTTTCCATCCATCTCTCCCAGAGTATTTAAAGATTTGAATTTTCCCATCTCATTTTTGGTTCATCTCTTCCTATAAATAGAGAAGCAGCAGTGCATCCATCTCTTCATCTTTTTTGGTGGTCTAGCATTGCATACATGCTGGAATGTTTTTCTAGTAAATGATAAGCGATGGGAAACAAGTTGAAGACAAAGGACAAGAAAGCTTGAGCTCAGACAAGTAGGAGAGATGGGAGCCATCTCCTCTTTCCCAAGAGGCAGGTATCTTTTCTCTGGACCAAAGGGTTTTGTTTTGGAAACAAACGTATCTATTTCTGTCACTTCCTTTAGACATTTAGTCTTCATGGGGCTGATAGTAAGACTGACTACAGTGTCTGAGAATGACAATCTGGCCCCCAAAAGAAAGCATTTCTAACCCAATGTGAAACCCAAAGGAAACACACCCTGCTGCTAGGCACACGTCTCAGTGGACTAACGCTGTGATCTGTGCTCTGCTCCCAGAGCATTTACTTTAATCCCAAGTCCAATAATCAAGTTAGCGCTTTGTGAGGAGAGCTAAAGCCCCTGGGGTTTCTGCCGAGCAGTCGGACGGTGGAGAGGCTGAGCTGGACAACAGCAGGTGGTCAGCTGCCATGGGAAAACAAGCGTGGTGTGGGGAGCCAGACAGCTGAGCAAGGAGCTGCAAGAACGCCTGTAGCTCTACCCTGACCCATAGGAGGTCAAACACACCACTGGATGTTCCCAAGAAAAACAAAAACACGAACGGAAGAGGAAGGGCGAGCAACGGCGAAGGAAGAAAACACCAAGACCAGGCAGTCTGTGCTTGGAAGTTGCTTCCTAAGTCAATGAGCCCATTCTTATGTGGAGGTGCTTCAGCACAACACAACGACAGCACAGGTATCTCAACCTGTGGCCCCAGTGTGCTGCAGCAGCAATGAACAGGAGGAGTCAGCTGCACCAACACAGCAGTGTCGCTGACAGGTGGGGAAGGAGCTGGGCAGAGCAGCAGGGGGGGAAAGCTAATGAATTCCAGAAGATCACGATCTTCCATCCCTGCTTAAAAATAGGAACTGTGGTCACGGGTTTGAGACAGAGAGAGTCAAACCTCAGCATTTGGATCTAGATTTTGAAACCACAAGAGGTCAGAGTTAATTAATGGTTGGTCATTCAGAGGTCCTGGGACAACTTAAGAATCAACAATGTGCTGTAAAGTCTTGTTGAAGTTAGGCTCCCATCTCCCATCTGAAAGACATAACAATATCCCTGAAAACAACAGTCCTGACCAGCACCCTTCCTGGGCTTACCTGCTCAAGATTTGGAGAAACCAGCATATTGCCAACTAGCAGCAGAGTCAGGCAGAGCCTGGTTGCACGAGAGGCAAGAGGGAACAGCTTTCAAAGTAAGCAGCAGTGGGCAGGTTCTTGTGGAGTTGGCAAGGCCACTGACTCTGGGATAGCCTAATCCACTAACAGGTAAATCCCCTCCACAAAACATTCCTTCCTGCCTGAAAAGACTTATTTGGCAACCAAAGCCCCCTGCTTTAGAGTAAGAGCTGGGCAGGAATGTGACCTGTGGCTGCTGATGGGAGAAGGCCCCAGCACATGGAGTACCAGACTGAAAGCTGCCCCAGCATATGGGGCTCTGCAGTGAACTGTCCCAGCTCCACATACAAGATCATTGCTTGGCAGGCAGCATAGTGGGCACTGAGATATGGTGCTTGCTGTGCTCCTTAGATATATGGATTAGACGACCTTTAAAGGTCCATTTCAAGCCAAACTATTCTATTCTAAGGGACTACCTCTCCAGGAGGTTGGACCTGTAGGAAGGCAGGATTCTTTTTGGGGGTTTTGACAAACATCATTCCAAGCATAACATTTTGGCCAGCTAATTCTGATGAGGACAACACAGAAGGGAACTCAATGGCCTAAAAAGAAAGAAAAGTGAGAGGCTTCTGCTTTGGACCCTGCTTCCACATGCTCCTTGACATTATTTGTACATGGAGTGGAAGCCCATGCTAGGATCTTCAGGCAACGAGAGGGAATTACAGCTGTGTTACTGCTAACTGGCCAGACCTGAAATCCTCATAGCTTATTGATCCCCCTGTTCAGCTTTTGCTCGATGAAATGCAAGTCCTGTCTAACAGCACTAGATTAGTCAACCAAACTAATCAAATTTCACTGACTGAGGTTACTGAGGAAGAGGTACAGAACCTTCCTCATTCACACCTGAGTGGCCGAAATTTGGCACATACTAAAACCAGAGAAAACAAAAAATGTTAGAAAATCCCACCTTGGACAAGCCACTTTTATCAGACAGTTCACCCCAAATGAAGCAGAAATTTGCCTTTTGGTTTTAAAATTCTCCAACATTTCTCTTCACAGCTCTCTAAGCAGAGAAGGTTTGGAATGCAGAGATATGATATACTGCACTGCAGCCAAGCTGATGTCCTTGAACAGAGATGTCTCACTCCCTGCCCAGATACAGATTCACAGCAGTAAAGAGACTGCAGCCCAAAGTGGTATGGGCCCTGCATGAGTCTCCTTCCTCACCCCAACCTGTACCAGCATGGGTATCAACTCTAAGGCAGGAGTGCACAGATCCACCTTGCAAGATGTGTTCGTCAGTCATGGTGGTTTAGTTTACACAGAGTGATGGAACAGCCCCTTACCAATGCAAATGTGAGGTAAGAGAAGTCACTGGACCGGCTGAGGCTTCTCAAGTGTGCAGAGATAAGCTTTCTTATCAGGCTTAAGTCAGTATAAGATTCAACTGTTTTCCTAAAAGAATCTTCACTCACTCAATTTCACATGCCATTTGTCAGTAGATCCAAAACATTTTTCCCCACCTCAACAAATGACATTTCTCAAGTGCTGAAAAAAACCCAAGAAGTTATCTTAGGTTCTACATCATCTGAGAAAAAAGATCACCATTTTGACTCACCACTAAAATACGCCCGGAAAAGTACTGAGGGTGCCAGGGTGGGACAGCCACAACAACACACAAAAAAGGAGCTGGACAGTTAAACCATAAAAATACAAGACGGAATGAAGGGTACAAGAACAAATACAAATACTTACCACCAGACTGGTGACTTTCCTTTACACATACCAGAATTGAATGCTCTTTTTGCATTGCTGTTTCTTCAAGGAAGGACATGTGGCAAGCTTGCATTTAACCACCACCAAGAACTTTCTGTATTATATTAGTATCTGGAAGCATCAGCCATGTACCAGGTGATTATCATTTGCTCTGTTGTACACAGTAAGATGCAAGTCCCTGTTCTCTAACAAGCTGAAGGATCAGCTAGGGCATGTTAAGGACTCTCTAGCTCATGAGTAACCACAGCTGCCAGAACAAGTAATTTTGAGCAAGACCTTCTGAGGAAAAACCCGAACTGTTGAGACAGAATCCCCTGGAAATAGAGTTCAAACCACTACCACTAATTTTGGCTTGGGTTTTCTGCTAAATTTTCCAGGAGAAACAATCTCCATTTGAGGCTCAAGAACTGATGAGAAAACTATCATGGCTCACTTGTCTTTAACAGGATTGTACGAACAGCTCCTGATTTTTTTCATCCATGTTTTGAGGAATTTGAGCTGCATATGAATTCCCTCTTTACAAATCCTCATTGGAAACGATCAGAACTGCTTGTCACAAGCCTATCATACCGGGATAAAAACCAAGGCACAGATGAGGTGCAAATTCCACATCCCAGTGACAACAGCACTCACTGAGGAGGGGTGAGAGGAGACAGAGGGAGCTCTACTTGAGGGCTTGCAGAACACTTCTTCACTTTTACTGTCAGCAGCAGTCAGGCTGACAACTGTAGAGCTGCTCATGGTAAAGAACGCATCTACAGTGACAAAACCGGCAATGTTTGGCCAAGGAAAAGAGACAGAAATTAAATGAGAAAATTATCAAGTGGACAAAAGCAGGAGCTCTTCCAGCTCCTCTTCTCTAAAAATAATGCAGCCCCCAGGTAAACTCAGATAGCAAAACAAAGCCTCTAGACTGTGTGAGATTGACAGCAAAGTATTTCAACCAACACAAATGCTCACACATTCCCTTTAGGAAAATTTGACAGTAACAGATCTTCAGCAAGAGATTGTGTGCATGTAAGTTTGCTTTCCAAATCCAATATCCCTTCGGATCCTCTCATAACTTCTCATCAGCAGTTTTCAATTTCTACTATGAACGGCTCTAGTGCAATTATGCTCAGTTACTGAAAGCCTCTTTACTCTAATCCTCTTCTTAGTCTCAGAAAGCAACAGCATCAACTGATACCTGTGAGCTTAGTCTTCTCCACGGGCAACACTCTACAGAGTTCATGGCAGAGAAACACACTCAAGTCATACCCATCTATGCCAGCTCCCCTGTTCACCCTACCAGTGCTAAATACCATATTTCTAACTGAGCCAGAACAAAATTTCAATGCCTAACCTCACAATTTTGGCATTTCAAAGAAGTAAGCTTCGAGCAGAAAACTGACGGAAAATGTCAACTTACACATACTGCTCTTTTTTGGAAAAAAAAATTTAAACTATTTTAAAAATGAAGTTATCTGCCATGAGGCTGGTGGGAAGGAGGTACTGAAGAGGGGGCACTGTACTGTTTGTTACTTTTGGCATGGATGTTGAAACCAGGCCCTAACATGCATAATTATGGGGTAGACTGAACTCTTCCCTGATGAGTTTTCCTCAGCCATGAAGCTAAAGGCCAGCTTAAAGAGAAGTATAAACAATTCTGATTCAAGCAATGAAATGAAGAGTGACAAGCAAAAGTTATAAGCATCTGGGAAGTCCTTTTAAGAGGTATTAGACCTACTGAATGACTGCAGTTTCCCCTTTAATTCAGAGACTGCTGCAGGTATTCAAGTCCAGCTGTTTAACCCCTGCAATGCATAGTGACCTTTTTATTTTCCATTGCTCTTGCAGTTTTCCAGCAGTTTGAGTTCATTTGGGCTAATTACCTCAACATGGAGCTGCAAATGGAAAATGTTGCTGGTAAGTTGTTCCATTCACAGCCATTTAGTCTTGCACCCCCTGCGTCAAGCTGCTCTACCTTTTTCACCCCGTCTCCTTAGGCCCTGAGGCTCCAGACCTTGCGGCTGTTCTGCTCCCAGCAGTCACACAGGCTCCCAGCAGTCAGTGACCTTCCAGCCAGAGGACTCCACCCCTTGCACAGCGTCTGCATGTGCACCTTCCCTTTGCAGCCTGCCCTGTGCTGGTACTCAGGTGAGGGATGCTGTGCCACAGGAGCCCAAACTTCCTGACCCACCGGGGCATCTACACTCCTTGAATCTCACTACAGAGGAATGGCATTCCCTCCAGAGCCAAGATGTCACTGAGTTTCCATCATCAACCTAAGCTGACACTTTCCTGACCCTGTCTTCCAAAATGCACTCATTTATAAAACATCCCATCAACAGGAAAATTGGTAGGTCTGACTTGGTAACGGAGAAGAAAAAGCCCTTTCCCATGCAGATCACAAGTTAACTTGAAAGCTGGCTTTCAGAAAACAGAGTCTGTCTGCTCAAACATATAATTGTGGGTTTGGACCTAAGTTTGTGAGATTTGTCATTAAAACATAGAATAAACAATGTTTTACACCAGTATTTCTAAGTTGTTTTTCAACTCGGAGAATAAAACAACTCAGGAAGGTTTGCCTGTCACTGACTGCCCAATATTGAGATTTCACTAAGGTGCAGTTTTGAATTAACAGTATTACAGGTACCCTTGCCAGAACAGTGACTTTTGGATAATCTCAAGTGTCAAAAGAATAGCTAGAAAATTCTTTTTATTTTCCTGGGAGCTGACAGTCTTCCTCTTTCTCCTGAGGAAACGGAACTAAAGCATAAGCAGACATCTGCCAACAGAAGGAGCCCTTCATTCCCATCCAAAGAGCTCCCACCTTCTCTACTTAAGGAGTAGAGGATTTCCCCAAACTGCTTCCTTTAGAACATGACTGTGCACAAGGTTCAACATTGCTACACAAGGTGCAAAACTCCTCACACGTAAATCTTCTCTATCAGGGAATCTTAGGAGAGCAGAAGAGGGAAAGTAGAGGGTGCAGAGCTACTGCCTTCAGCTGGTCCTGCAGAAGCCTGGAAAAACAAATGCTCAATTACCCCCCAGGGTCCAGGAGAAAGTCTTTAAGAGCTCTGAAAGGAAGTCGTTCAAAGCCACTTCCAAATCTCCAGGAATGTCAGGCACAAGAACATCTTAATCAATGAGTACAACGTGCCAGTTCAGTGCAGGTCTGGGGGACAGAGGGCAGAAGTCAAGCAAGGGGGAAGCACTGCCTTCTTCAACACATCAAATATCAGACGCAGGAAACTTGGGGACCAGACTGCACCTGTCCAGGTACTTACCTCCATGCTCAGCACAGGAAGGGCCATTTCAGTATGCAGAGCAATTGCCTTTAGTCAGGCAGCCACGGAGTCTGAAATCCCTTGGTTCTGCTGCAGACCACAGAAGCTACTCTGCAGTCTGCTTTACAGCCACACAGGTACACAAACTAATGTGGCAGACTCTAAGACAGACTGCAAACAAAAAAGTAATTTCCCAGCTATTGTTAAGAGCCCTATCTCTCAAAGTGACAGGGCATTCAACACACTGGTTAGCACACTGGGACCAACATTACTCTTTCAATAACATTAAACTTATAGGAAATATGTCTCTATAGCAACACTTTATGTGCCCCCAGTAGGAGTCTGGAGGGCTTGCCTGAAAAGCTGTATACTTCTTGCTAGCTCAAATCTGTGAGACAAGGGTAATATTTGACATGTGTTTTCAGAGCCCCATATGTAAAGACAAACTGGAAGACAGAAGGCTGACATCTGAGCACATCTTGTCTGGGTAATACCATCCTAACCTTCCTATGAACATATACATTTGAGGGGAAAGGTGAAGAGAAGTTCTCTAGATAGCTGATATTCTCAAAAGAGAAACTCCATTTGTCACCCATGGTTGCAAAGCAATTTTTATTTCCCATGTTGCAGAGGATCTCAACTTACATTCCCCTTTATTTAGCATCATCTATATTTGTCCCAGCAGCATCAAGTGGAAACTTTCTCCCCTGGGTTATTATACTCCTCAAATACTTACAAACAGTCCTCAGGTGCCCACTCAGCATGGACCTGCAAGGTGAATCAAAGGAATGTGTGGGCTGTGCTCAGGCTCAGCTACAGAAGCGACACCACAGTCTGTACCACCAGCACCACACAGGCACTTGGGGGATGTTAAGTCCATAACCTGTTTGCCAGTCTGTGCACAACACATATATGGGTTTCCCTGAGGACTTACACGGTTTTACTAAGTTCACACCACAACCCAGGCAAAGAAGCTTTACCTTTGCTACACCAGCATTTCACTTAAATCATCTACACAAGCAATTTGTGACTGAAACTACAAGTACTTTGGACTCTCAGCCTCATTTATCAACTCTTCAGCTCCTGAGCACTTCTTGGTTTGGTTCAGGTTGGCTGTTGGACTTTTGCACACAGGGTATCCTGGGGCCAAAAAGCAGCACTGAGCCTAATAGGGACACAATTGTGGTTTATTCCTATTACAGTCCAAATGTCTATGCAACACAATGGCTGAATGGGAAGCAGTGGGACATACTCTTTACCATCTGCATACCTACACAGTCACTCCAGTTTATGCTTTTCCATGCCTCTTTAACTACTTCCCTACAGATGGCACTGTACCACTATCCAAAATACCCCTTGAGGAAAAAGAAGCTTAAAACAACTTAGATTCAAGATGAGTCACCAAAGAGCTAATTGTCTATCAAGGTTTCTGCTTTCTCATCCAGAACATCATCTGAGTAGGGGCAGCAGCATCATACCATGAGAGCACAAGGCTTTGTACATCCAGTCTTCTCTACTGCAGACCAGGATGATATCTAGTAGGAAGATGGGTCCCAGTACATAAAAATCCTTGCTCTACATTTCCCTGAAGCATTTGTTCCCTACCACTGTTGAAAACGGGACGGTGGGTTGAACAGACCTCGGTTATGACCTTGTTTGGCAATTCCTATGGGAGGCAACTGAGAAACCTCACAAGAAGCCAGTCTGTCCAAAGATTTACTATCAGGGCTGCAATGTCAGTAGTTGGATGAATGCAATAAAATCTGCAGATTCCTTTTTCTCTGTCGTGTGGTATTTCTATTACTTTCTCTGTGACTGTTTTACATCCATAAAAACACACTGAATAGAAAATACAGTAGTAGATGTTACCCTTTGCTCTTGGTAAGAAGAGCAACTCATCGGTTTGGCACTTCCCAAGGCATGCATGAAGGGGAAAAACACTTGGCTCAAACAGTCTCATGATTATTAGAAGCAAACTCAATCTATAGCACATTTCACCAGATGCTTCTTAATTTAATTGCCTCTCAAATTCATGGGGTGTGTATTTCATCACAGCATACCAAAACTACTGAAATCTTCTTGCTTTTCGTTCTCATTATTGAAGGGTGAAACTTTGCCCTTAGATGCACATACATAATTTCTGAAACTTTCCAAACAGAGTAATTACAGCCAAGGCCTTTAAGTGTTGAGCTCAAGACCTTGAAGGGAAAATTAATTTCAGAAAGTACTAGAGGGACCCTTAACGATATCTCTACCTTGATAAGTATCAGAGCATCACAGTCATTTAAATACTCCTGCTGTTAGTATTGCTCTTCATACCTGCATCAAAAAGCAGCAGTTTCCTCAACAGTGCCTGTCTAGGCTGTGCATCAAGTTATTATAAAGTGGAAATAAGAATGCTACCTACAGCAACTACAAAAGAAAATTAGGATAAAAACGAGAAGAGTATGTGGGTAGTATTTAGAGAAATGTCTAAAAATTACAATTAGAACTTCGATTTCAATCACCAAAAAAGACTTCTATCAGCACTGTGTCTGCAACATCAATACTAGCTAAACATCTGATCCTGTACTCAGAGTAAAATGAGGGGGGAAATGCCCACTCTACTTCCACCACTCCTCATCAGGAGCTACATCTGAAGAGATTTAGATGCCTAGAAACTAGATTTGCATCCACAGGTCTCCTGGTAGTAACATCACAGCCTACAACTGCTTTCAAGGGGCTTTAGCAACACTGGTTAGTGGGCAAACAGCCACTGCACTTAATTAAGCAATACCACACTTATGTAATGAAATATAAAATCCTATTCCAGTCAAATCCCCAAAAGGCATTGTAATAGAATGTTTAGCAGCACCTGGCTACCCTGCACAGTTCTGTCTCACCACCTTTGGTTTGCCCAAATTTCATCCCAGTTCTTAGGAGAGTAATTACAGATGACAGGCTATTTATCTAGGCAGGAACCTGAGCCACAGCTAAAAATGCAAGTTTGCTCCTACCTAGGAGCTTATGAGCAGGTAATAAAGGAGGATTAAGTGAGAGTATTTCCCCCAGCTTCTCCTTGGTAGGAGTGATAGGACCTTACCCTCTTCTTTCAGTCTCTTATCCACTTGTGATCAGCTCTTTCTTTTCCAGTACAGCTAAATTCAATGTTGGTCAACAGCTGCTTTTCCATCAAAATCATAATGCCTGAACCAAATGCCCACCAGGGAATACTAAATGAGTCTTGCCTTCCTAAGCATTTAATCATAAATGCCACAAATGAATAAGCAGCCAAGCATAGCTCTAATGAGGCTGTGTTTGTGTGGGAGTTTTAACCAGGTATGCAGCTCACCCCTTCAGTAAAAGCAATTAATTTTCTACTCCCCATTTTCCAAGGTGATAACACTGGTCTAAACACTAATTTATTTACAACTTTTATCTTACCTTTTCACACAGCAGCAGGACTGAAAAAGTTGTGTGGCATTTGCTATAGATGAATTGTTTTATGGCCCCTTTTATAAGCACCATCTTGCTGTGATCTTGTCCCCATGAGTGACTGGCATGCCATTCCAGACCTAACTGCTGTAAGGGTGGAGGAACCTTCCCCACACTTCCAGTAGAAATACATCCACAGCCACTTGATACCAACTCATTCTTGCTCTAATATTGTTCTTAACCTTACTTGGTTCTTCTCTTTTCTGAGGTTTAACCTTCTTACTCATTACAGAGAATAAATATATTGATTTTTGCCCTTTGTTTAGCTGTACTAAACAAGGCAAGCTTTTAATTCCTTCAGACAAGATCATGTCTCCATCCCCATACTCACACTGGTAATCCAACAGAGGCAGGCAGGATCACCAGCCACAGCCATCTGAGAGTCAGAGATGAATAACTGATTCTTGGAGTGATGGAGCTGGGAGCAACTTAGATTCCTCCACTAGATCTGAAAATTGCTTCTCAGAAACTGTCAAATCCAAAGTCTAAGTTATTTCAGTTTATGGCAAAAAAAAATGTGGCTCTTGAATGGAAAGCACATTTTCTTGGCACTGAGTGGGTAGAGGATGACCTCCATACAATTAACGACTGAGTGCAAAACTGGAGGAAGCTTGTTCTGTGAATAAACTCTTGGGAAGATAGCAAGCTTGCAGACCAGTTTATTCACTAGGAAGGATATGCTTTCCTACGTGCTTGTCCGTGTCTATACACTGACCACAGTCTCAGCATGTGCCCCTCTACACCCTGTTGCAGTTGGCACTGGGATTTGCTGCACCACCCCAGGTTTAAGCCTGAACCCTCCACAAAAACTGGGCTGCTTCCAGGATTTCTCTAAGCACGTACTCTGTTGCAAGACCAACTCCCTCTCACCAGTGGCCATACCTACCTTTCCTGTAACTTCAGAGTTGAATTCTCTCAGCTCTGATACATCACTGCATTCAGATTGCACATTCATTTGGTTTCTGACTGCTCGGCTGTGGCCACATGAAACAGGAATGGCACACACAAACTGGGCTGCTTCCAGGATTTCTCTAAGCACGTACTCTGTTGCAAGACCAACTCCCTCTCACCAGTGGCCATACCTACCTTTCCTGTAACTTCAGAGTTGAATTCTCTCAGCTCTGATACATCACTGCATTCAGATTGCACATTCATTTGGTTTCTGACTGCTCGGCTGTGGCCACATGAAACAGGAATGGCACACACTGTGCCGTTAT
>NW_008671849.1:56232-61800 GCF_000695815.1 Acanthisitta chloris | reverse complement strand
GAGAGCTAGCTCAGACCCCATCATACCCTAGATCTTTCCTCAATGAATTTAACCTGACAGTTTAACATTCACCATCACAAAATCCTTCTGCACTTCTGCCAGATCCTGGTTTTCACTGCATTCAATTAGAGTAATATTCTCAGCTCAGGCAACCAAGAAACTGCACTAACTCCTCCTCTTCATTAAGAGGACCAATCATTTCATCTTTACCTCTGATTCTTTAACTAGTAACAGAGCCATATAAGGATTCTCTTTTATCTTGCTGCTGCTTACTAGTACTAATTTGTTTCTAAGACACAACTTCCCTTCACAAAAACTCTGTGAAGTTACTCTAACACTTGCTATCCATCAGTGGCTCTAAATAGTGCAGTCCTTAGTTTCTTTTCTGTTGGGGTTTTACATGCTTCATAATCATGCCCTAGTACAGCATCTTCCCCACCCCATTTTGTTACCAGAGGGTAACAAATCTGCTGTTACTCCTGTGCACCCTGTCCTTGCTGCCTCTTCCACCTCAGCACATCACAGCCACTCTCACAACCATCTCTGAGGTAACACTTACACTGCAGTTTTCCCTTTGAGAAAGTTACCTGAGAAAAAGGAGCCAAAGAGGAAGGAATCACCACTTCCAGGAGCCTGGACCAGGAAACAGCGTATCTGCACAAACCACTACCACCTGACACACCAACCCAGCTCTTCCAAGATGCCCAAGGGGGACATGACCCTGTACTGACGACCCACTGTGGCACACACTGACTGCTTCATTGACTCCCACAGAGCTGCATCATTTCTGAAGCTGTAAGAGTTTGTTCCTATCTTTTACTGAACATTTCTTATCCTTTAGCTCTGACAGCAAGGATGTATCCTTTAAAACCCGAAACTGAAGGATCATGCAGTGACAGGTGGAAATAGAGGCTATGTCATTTAATGAGACAAAAGTGCACTGTGCATCAGCTTTCCTGGCGAGAGGAGCTGAGATGGTAGTTGCAGAGCTGCTCCTCCATGGTGCCCTCCACTCTCCCAGCCCCTTGCCACAGGTGCTGTCTTTTGCATAATCTTGTCACTGCACCTGTACAGAGAGGGCTGTGGGAAGATGTGGGGAATGAACAGCACTTCAAAATAACCATTAGAGGGGGATAATTTTTTTAATGCCATTCCATTCCCTGACTCAGTTTATGGTACAGCCCAACAGACTGATACTGGCACAACCAAGCTGACAAATACTGGCTATTGGAGCAGGCTTCTAGTGTCACTCCTGCCACCAACAGGTGTCTTGACAACACATGATGGTAGGGTCCTGCAGAGTCCAAGCTTGAGATTTGGGTTGTGGACAATTACCCCAATAGGACTTGAAGTAGATTGAAAATGGCATCTTTAATTTCCAAAGAGTCTAAACAGAGAGCTCAGTGGGGCTATAATTGCTTTCTCTCCTGTCTATTCTTACTACTGCTATTTGCATGTTGACTACATTCTCATCAGCCTCAAGCCCTGACCTCCCATGCCAAAAGCTGACAGCACCATTATAGGACATATCCTTGTATGGACATTCAGAACATACTTGTCTGAACCTATTATAAATCATGTTGTAACTTTCAGCACACCTTCACTGCACCCCACAAAAAGAAACTCATGCAAGCCATTGCATACCTTAGAATGCAAAGCACCAAGTGTTTTAAAGGGAGGCTGAGGAACATAATGAACACATTTCAGCAAGGCAGCACTTTCTAAAGTAGTTTTGACTAACCTTGTAGCATGCTTTTCCCTTTCAGAATGCCTTAAAGATTCAAGCAGTTCATGAAGTCCAATAATGCATTTGGCATTGATCTACTTACTCAAAAGACTGCTTTCTGCTCCAATGAAACTGCACTAAAACCATCGTTTTAACAGTGGGAGCTCTATATCAGCTCTGAAATATAATACTACATCACTGAGGTTTCCTTTCTTATCCCTTTTTCAAATGAAGAATTTATCATTACTAAACCTTGGACTTTTTATTTCTTTATAAGAATTCCTAATAATACTGAGAGCAGGAATAAATTAATAGCACAGTGTCTGCTAAAAGGATCTATAGGTGAGTACATTCTAATTTCAGCTACAATAGGTTTATGAAAATAGATTTGCTGAAATATGTTTGCATTTCCTGTCTTTTCATTTGATATCCTTTCAGCTCCATTTAGAGAAAGACACTGGACAATAGTCTAACAGTGCTTCCCAACTGACAGGTGGCTTTACTCTGAGTAGTTGGTCTCCTTGGATGCAAGAAGGGCACCTTGAAATACAAAGGCACTGTCCTCCACCTCCTTCCATCTCCAGAAGGGAAGGAGCTTCAAGCAGGGCTTATATAACAGGTGGTCAACAAAATGGTGCCAAGCAGAACACAAACAGGCATGGATGGTCCACAGCACTTATCTTTACATGCTGCCTTTTACACACGCAATTTGTTGAGCTGTCAGAAAAACAAGTGTTTTAGTGAAGCTTAACAACTTCAAATTGTGTCCCAGCAGGGCTGTCAAACCCTGCTTGTAGCCTGAGGATGTTACAATGACAAGTTCACGCAACTTTGCAAGAATTTCCTAATTACCGGATCCTGTTTTAAATTAACTTTAATCCGATTTTACTGGCTAATGTTTTCATTCAACTGATGGGATCTGTCATTTTCATAGACCTGGGGAATATTAGAGATTTTTGGGAAGCTACACCAGCAGTTGCTTTCCACTTCCCTCCTTAGTTTTTCCAGACAAACAGAATATTTAAATGGAATGGGTAGGGTTTGGAAAAGCAGATTTTTCTGTGAAACGGAAAATTAGTTTTCATTACCGAACTACATCAGTATTATTAGTTCTTCAGCATTTCCAAAACATCTGAACAGGGATATCAGTGAGAAATGCATCTGGTGCTATAAAGGCAGGCTGTCAGCAGCAAGCAGACTTTATCAGCAGGGTTTTCTGTGATGTATCCAGTCATAGAAGCTGAGCTCAGGTCTCTAATTTACCAGCCTTTGTTTCACAAAAGAGATATAAACATGGGCCCGTTTTTGCACAAGAGCTGTATTGACTTACTGTACAAACACATTTTTGAAACAATATAAGCACTCCCCACAAACCCAAGGTTTTCAGTAAAAAAATTCCAGTGTGGGATCAGCCAGAATGAGGAGGAAGTACTGACATTGCAAAAGAGCTTTGGAAAAATATTACAATTCCAAAAACAATTTTTTCCCTGCTAACAGGCTGTCCTCTGAGTAGTTAAATACACATGACTGACCACAGGAATGGGTACTTATTTGTCAATTTTATTACATCAGCTTACTTGTCAAAATCCCACCATGTACTTGCTCTCCCCGAGTTTAATGAGATGATTACAAGGGGCCATGCTACAGTGGCTGAGGAGCTATGTGGCCAGAGCTGGAAGTCCCCCACTCCTCAGCTGGGACGTAGTGCCCGACCCCTACACACTCCTACCCCATTACAAAGCAGAGTGCTGTGGGTCTGACAGCAGGCAGAAAAAGGAAGAGGGAAAGGACATGAGCCCACAGACATGTTACTTTGGGTCTCACCAGGAAAGAAAAGGAAATTTGAATGGGGAGGCAGCACATAAAGAACAACAAAAAGAGTTTACAGGTTTGTTACAGGCAAGTCAGGAACAACAGGTATGAGAGCAAAGCTGCAGTCCTTACAGGCCTCCTACCCAGCAGCATCATCTCTTTGATGACCAGTGAGGAGAAAGAAGGTTCTACTTGCACGTTCCTGTGGAATAACAGCAATAGGATGGGCTTCAGTTACAACACATTCTAATGCCCAACACCCCAAATCTGGAAGCCAAGACAACAAAGAAGATTGAATAGATGGAAGAATGTCAGAGTATCAGTGCGGCTTTTTGGTTCGGCGTCTTCTAGATATCATATCCTCAGTGTCAAATGTGGATGCCTGATGCCAGAAAAGCTAAAAGTTTGCTCTACATGTAAACACTAATCAACAGAACAAAAATACTCCTCCAAGGCACACACATACTAATAACATGCTCCACGATCCAATGCTCCTCTAGTTCACTGAAAATCAAAACACACAGCAAGCAGGCACAACACAGTTTGAAACTGTAATTTCCACATGTGCCCCTCACAGGAACTCTTCCAACAGCAAAGAGGAACACATTAACAGAAGACGTTGTCTGGAGAGGTCTCCTCAGAGATGTAGGACAAACATTTGGAAAAGTAGCAGTGCTCTTCAGGATCATGTAAAGTGCTTCTGGTCATGACAAAGTGACATCAGGCCTTAAAGTAAGGACATGTTACAATGCATCTTGTTCTTCTTTGGCTTAAGAGTTCAAGCAGATCAGGATTTTAGCAGATACCTTGTGAACTGCTACAGTTAGAGATTAATGCTTCCTACAATTTGAAAGTTGGGATTTCAGAGCTGCATTCAGACTATAAAGCAGGTGTTTCTGGCTCCAGCAGTTCACAAGGCATCAGCCACTATAACCAGCTTGGACTTCAGACAGGAAAAAAGGTATGCAACTTAGAATTAACATACCTATTGAGAACCTCAGGAATTGAAACTCCATTTTCTTCAAACTAAACAAACACAGACGTAACTTTATCAACAGAATGCTAGGTTCTCTGCCACAGATGCACAGCATTTGCTTCCAGCCTGGATGGCATTAAACAAAAAATAAACCACCTTGATCTTTAAAACTGTTGGCAGACCTCTGGCTGAGGTTTCATGAGCATCCATCCCTCTGTCCCTGTCTCCTGGGCCAGATCCTGTCCTGACACTGCCATCTGCACATGCTGGTTCAGTGGTAACACAAACCACATCTGTTTAAGGAACAAAATGAGCACACTTTACTCCTCACGATTTCTTCTCATGTTATGAAATGGTGTTAGGTGTTTAGGATTTTTTTAAACATACAATTTGTATCAAACTAGAAAGAAAGCAAACTTGAATTTACATGCAAAAGATGGCAGCATTTGGGCTTATTTTAATAACTCATGTTTTAATTATATAAGATAAATAGTTTCTAAATGTTTATGTTCACCTGGACATGACTTGCATTTTAACACTGTTCCATCAAAGAGGAGGTTTTGTCTGCAGGCAAGGAAGTGAACTTGTCTGAAGTATATGATAATCAGCTCTTGGAACTAGTAGATACCATCATCTCAATCCTGCTCTTTTATTCATGGATGAACTTATTTTACTTTTTTACCCTACTTTTTTCAATTCCCAACCAGATTTCATTTGGTCATTAAAATTCGGAAGTCAAAATAGTATCTCTGTATCCCTCCTATGATGTCAAGTTCATCAAAAGTTGGTTTACTACTTCAAACAAATTCTGAGGGTTCAGCCAGTGACCTCTACAAATTTCCTGCTCTTTTATTCATGGATGAACTTATTTTACTTTTTTACCCTACTTTTTTCAATTCCCAACCAGATTTCATTTGGTCATTAAAATTCGGAAGTCAAAATAGTATCTCTGTATCCCTCCTATGATGTCAAGTTCATCAAAAGTTGGTTTACTACTTCAAACAAATTCTGAGGGTTCAGCCAGTGACCTCTACAAATTCAGTCCTTTAAAACT
>NW_008671849.1:53342-56213 GCF_000695815.1 Acanthisitta chloris | reverse complement strand
GTGGACTATTTAATGAGTGTAGGTCTCATTAAGACAGTTACCACTATTTGAATAGGTTCGATCACAATAAAAAATGCTGCTAAGTACGACATGAAAGATTTGCGTTTCAGGGATTTTTGTAATAATAGATATTTATGCAGCCTGTTATGACGGCAATACAAACATCATTTAATGAAAAAGTGCTTTATATAGAAAAATCCATCAGAACAATACCACAGGCAGCCAGCCAGCCCCAGGCTCGGCATATAACTTGGCAGAGGTCAGTGACCCCGACACTGCTTCGTGTTGGTAAAGCTCCTTAGTTTGATCCCTCTTCTCTAGAAAATCTGCCAGGTTTTTGCATAATTCCCCCTTCTCTCCCAAGTATGTTGCCCTCATTCTCAGTCCCTTGGTTAATTTTACGTCAGCCTCTGGGAGAAACAATGGAGAAACACCAGTGGGCCACAGCTCACTGTGATCACTACTCCAAAGTGCCCAGCAATTAGTAGTTGGTAAAAAAAATCAGTTCTGGCACCAAATCCTTTGATTAATATAATCTTCTAAGGTACAAAAGAAATAGGAAAGTTGTCCAGGATCCTCCTCTATGGCTTGCAACAGATATTTCCTTGGAACTAAGAAATCCAAGTTCAAACACAGCTTCTATTTGTATGGAAGGGGTCACTTTTACATCCAACTATCATAATTTCAACTGAAGTGCCCTAAAGTATATTTCACCAGAAGCTTCTTCACAACACTGTCACTGCACAGAGCGAGGCATGAGTTAGTTATGTCACTGGAAAACTGATTCTTCTTTATCAACCAGAAGAAAGCTACTTGCTCCTCAAGGCCTGGGAGGTTTAGGCTGTGCAAGGCGGACGACAGTAGTAACTCTTACACTGAATTAATTTTTAACTTAATAAAAAAATGCTTAACCCTTCGTGTAAACATATTTAGTGTACATACAAGATCACATACCACATGTGTGCGCATACAACTGCTGGGCACACACAGTGACTGGTATGATTCAGCAGCCATATGGATAGAAACAAGTTAAATGTTATAAAAAACAGGATGATATACAGAACACTTCCAGAAGAGAACAGAGGTAATGGGCAAAGGTGATGAGAAGAAGGCGGTAGCAATTTACAACACTCTGAAAATATTTGACTTAGAGTGAGAGATGAGAATATTTCATTCAACAGCCCTATCTCTCTTCAGCAGCCGTTTCAGGGGACAGGGCAGGTCTGACCACTCACAGGGCTCCTCTGGGTGAAAAGGAAGGATAGAAAAGATTCTATTTTAATCTCACCCATCTTGAAACTGTGTTTAATACCTGTTCTCTTAACCTTTACTCATAAGACTGAAATGAAGACTCTCAGTAGGGCCAAAAGGTGGCAGAGCATTCCATGAATATGATGATAACTGGGCAACATCCAATACTGACCCTTGACAGATTTTCAGGGTCTTTTTGTTGAAAAATGTAATTTTTTCCTCCATCAAAAGTGATGGTCCCTACCAACCAGAGAACTTAACTTTCACACAACCCCACAGAAGCTCTGACTCAGGGAAGCATCCTTTCCCTCTCCTGGAGGGCTGGACAGCACATGGAGCTGAGTTCCCAGCAGCCAAGCAGATTGCAGGAAACTGAGCTCTGGCTACAAAGACTGGAATGTGTAATTCCATGAGCTTTTTTGGAAAAGAAGTGGGAGGTGGATATCAGTCATAGTTAAAATTCCCAAACAGATGAGCTATACAGGATTAAAATGACTCAAATCTGGGGTCACATGTGCAATCATTAAAAAAAATGATGAGGGTATAGTCTAGCAATTGGAATGGAGGGTAGCAATCAGGGGATCCTAGTTCTCTTCCCACTTTGCAGCCAACTCATCATCACTGGGGTTGTTCAGTATGAAGAAGGCTCTAGGGAGACCTCACTGCAGCCTTCTAGTACTTAAAGTGGGCTTAAGAAAAAAAAAAAGAGGGAAAGCACCTTTTTACATGGGCAGGCAGTGATAGGACAAGGGAGAACAGTTTAAAACTAAGAGAGATTTAGATGTTAGGAAGAATTTCTTTACTCAGAGGTGCAGCAGTAGCACAGGTTGCCCAGAGAAGCTGTGAATGCCCCAACCCTGGAAGTGCTCCAGGCCAGGCTGGATGGGGCCAGGAGCAACCTGGTTGAGTAGAGGGTGTCCCTGCCCACGGCAGGAGGGTTGGAACTTGATGATCTTTAAGGTCTCTACCAACCCAAAATATTCTATGATTCTCTGACCCTGAGCAAGTCTCCTTTTCTCTGGACCCATGTTCTTCTCTCTATTCAGTGCACCAACACCAATTTGCCTTAGCACAGAACCGCACTGAACAGCATTGGCAAACTTGTGGGAGAAGTACCAAAAATCAGAAAAGCTACAAGTCTACACAGGTCCTTGCAAGCTCACAGCCTATCCAAGGGATATTTGTACCCAGCTAATGACATCACACTTTGCACCAACAAGCTGTCACCTCCACTGCACTATTCAGCACTGGGACTTTCTCCTGATGGACGTGGCACCAATCGGATCAGCCATATCCCAAGGTCATTAGTAATAGAAGAGGAGAGTAAGCACAGGCAGTGTTTCTTTGCCTATTTAAATACATTAATCTTCTAGATGCATTGATTTCAGGCAAGCCAGCAAGCTTCTCTTGCACCAACAAGCTGTCACCTCCACTGCACTATTCAGCACTGGGACTTTCTCCTGATGGACGTGGCACCAATCGGATCAGCCATATCCCAAGGTCATTAGTAATAGAAGAGGAGAGTAAGCACAGGCAGTGTTTCTTTGCCTATTTAAATACATTAATCTTCTAGATGCATTGATTTCAGGCAAGCCAGCAAGCTTCTCCCCCAAACACACT
>NW_008671849.1:49997-53328 GCF_000695815.1 Acanthisitta chloris | reverse complement strand
TTCCCTTTTGAAGGATTTTAAACACACAAGAGAAACCATGGGAACATATTCCGATTAACAAGGATTTTATTATAGGAAAGTAGGAAGGTTAAATCCAAGTGCTGTTCCAGTCAATTATACACTATTATTAGTGATGCTTACCGACTACTTTCTTGAAAGGTTCAACTGTGTAAGGTACAGAGCAAAGAAGTGAATCATTCAGCACCTCACAGCAGCACAGGGCAGCTTCCAATATTGTGTCCATGAAGACCTGCAAGTGGGTTAGGGAAAGCTACATCCCTACTAGAATCACCATTGATTTTAATCAGCTGAGCACTGTAATAAGATTAGAGGTGATTGGGCTGAGTAGTGGGATTTAACCCATCCACTAATCCTCAGCATTTACTATTCACAGTTCAAACCCATTAGCCCTTCAGAGCAGACTGGGCTTCATCCTCCTCCTGAAAGATGCAACAGTCAGAAGCAGTATGAGAGACTTGGTAAAGGAAAGTGATCTTTAACGCTGTTAAATGAACACCACTGATTCCTGCCTGCAGGGCCTGTGTCACAGCTCAGTGGCCCAGCTGGGCTCTTCACTAGCAAACCCTATCCTACCAGGAGACTGCCCAGAAGAACAGTGAGGTTTTGCCTCTGACCTGTCAAAACTAACCAGAACAAGTTGCTACTGAACAGGGAAGCTGCCCATACAGGAAAAATTACAAAAGAGGGCAGTGGTCAACAGCTCAAAGTCCCACTGGGCATCACTGACAAGCAGTGTCCCTCTGAGGTCTGTATTGGCACCAGTGTTATTTAAGATCTTCATTAATGATGTAGATGAAGGGATCGAGTGCACCCTCAGCAAATTTGCAGATTACAACAAGCTGAGTGGTGTGGTTGACACACCTGAAGGACAAGATGCCATCCAGAGGGACAAGCTTGAGAAGTGGATCCATGGGAATCTCATGAGGTTTAACAAGACGAAGTGCAAAGTGCTGCACCTGGGCCAGGGTAACCCCAGTATCAATACTGGTTAGGGGATGAATAGATCAAGAGGAGCTCTGTGGGGAAGGACTTGGGGGTGCTGGTGTGCGAGAGGCTGGACATGAGCTGGCAATGTGTGACAGAGACCCAAAAAGCTAACTGTGTCCTGGGCCGCATGCAAAGCAGCATGGCAAACAGGATGAGGGAGGTGATTCTGCCTCTCTGCTCTGCTCTGGTGAGACCCCATGGGGAGTGCTGTGCCCAGTTCTGGGATCCCCAGCAGAGGAAGGACATCAGCCTGTTGGAATGAGTCCAGAGGAAGGCCACCAAGATTATTAGAGAGATGGAACACCTCTCCTACAAGTAAAGGCTGAGAGAATTGGATTTGTTCAGCCTGCAAAAGAGAAGGCTTCAGGGTGACCTTATTGCAGCCTTCTAGTACCTGAAGAGAGCCTACAAGAAAGATGGAGAGGGACTTCTTACAAGGGCATGTAGTGACAGGACAAGAGAGAACAGCTTCCAACTGACAGGGAGTAGGCTTAGACTAGATATTAGGAAATAAATTTTACTGTGAATAGGTTGCCTAGAGAAGCTGTGGATGCTCCACCCATGAAAGTGTTCAAGGCCAGGCTGGATGGAGCTCTGAGCAACCTGGTCTAGTGTAAGGTATTCCTGCCCATGGCAGAGGGGCTGGAACTAGATGATCTTGAAGGTCCCTTCCAACCCAAACCATTCTATGATTACATGAAAAGTTGTTAGAACACAGGTTTTAGATTTCTTGAAAGATAAGAGTAAAACAAAAAAACCTAGGAGAGCACTCAGGAAAATTTTCTGCAGCCACTCAATAGAGATTAACACTTATCATCTAGAGTAGCAAGCTATGCAGAATAATCCTATGTTACAGTATGGCAGTAGGCAGAAAAGACAAATACCAAAACATGAAAACAGTAGGAAGGCATCTATAAAGCGATGAAGAAATATTTTACAAGCATAAGAACATGTTGGTGAGATGGAGAAGAAAAGCAAGTGGTTACATGATCAGTGAACCAGTAAAAAGTTATGAGCCAAAATAGCCACCAAGAACACCTTCAGGCTGCTCCTCTAGCCCTTATCAAAATCCCTTTGTTACTTCACTAGCTATATATGCCAACATATATCACTCCTCTGCCACCATCCCTTTCCTGAAAGGTTTAGCATCTTTTTGGATGCCACCCAAGCATATAGCTCCTGTAGGCAATCACCTGCTCTCCATTTCCTCTCTAATGAACCACTAGTTATCAGACTATGGACTCATTTCCATGGTCATTTCATGTACTCAATTTTA
The DNA here is from genome assembly GCF_000695815.1 of Acanthisitta chloris. Taxonomy (NCBI): domain Eukaryota; kingdom Metazoa; phylum Chordata; class Aves; order Passeriformes; family Acanthisittidae; genus Acanthisitta; species Acanthisitta chloris. Next base: position 51,044 of record NW_008671849.1, on the reverse strand, counting down.
TCGGATTCTTCAATTACAAATATTCACTGTATTTTCAAAATATCAGAGAGCCTCAGACCACCTGGAGCAGAAGAGTCACGCAGGATCCATCAAAACAGCTGTTATTATTTTTACAATTAGACTGGAAGAGGAAAAAAACTAAGTCTGAAGATTTACAGAGAAATAAAGCTGATTAAAAAAATTCCTACCTCTCTAACACGATCAAAAAGATCTCCAGAGAGACAGTTGCATATACCAGCATTCCACATTGCCCAGTTTCCTTAATTTTCTCGGAACACTGTGCTCCTTTTTAGGCTTGAATTTCAGGGTCCTGAGAAGGCTAAGAAGACAGGCTACTAACAGAACAGGTATGAAACACATTTCCGATAAATCCACTTGGTCTGTGGTTGACCTTTCAACAACAAAATCTTTTCATAATGCAATCAATTTGGCTCTTGGATTGTGTGGGCAACCACTGACCTAAGGGCCTTTCTAAGGGCATCAACAGAGTTTGAAATCCTGGGAACTGGCCTCCCTGTATGAGTCACCAAGGCTGAAGGAGGCAGTTTGGGGCTGCTCTGTGCCCTGGTGAACACTGGGAGAGCAGAGTCTCTAACAGAGTTATTGCTGAGACATATCAGAAAACACAATTAGTATTCAGGCTTTTTCCCTTAAGTCAAGGGTTTAAGTGTTAAAGGCACCTCCAATATTGCACTTACTGAAAGCTCAGAGCAAGAACCAGAGACAATGAGTATAAGCACCTCTGACAGGGTCAGAACCTAGCTGCAGAGACTGCCTCCCATTTTCTGGATGTTTCCCATGCAGCAGTGCCTTAACTTCAGCCTATAAGGCACAGACCAGGACAAAACGGCTGATTACACAGCCTTTTCACATTATGGTTTTCAAGTTATGGTTAGGGACAAGGTTCGTAGAGCATGAAGACACAGGACTGAAGTTCAAGCCTCTGCACCAGCACCTCCTCCTGCAGCACACACTCCTGTTCCCTCAGCAAGGGAATAAGCACACAGTTGTGCTGCTCCTCCAGAGGCCAGACAAATCCAGACCTGG
>NW_008671849.1:47869-49971 GCF_000695815.1 Acanthisitta chloris | reverse complement strand
CTCTTTCACACAGTCAGCCTAATGAGGTAGGAATTCAAAATATGACACTATCATGTTGTACCGTTACAGAGACTGTCACAGGACAGCTACTCAACACTACAGAGAAATGGAAACTGCTAACCTCAAAGTATAAGGTGCTGCTCACATCAAATATTTATTCCAGGGAGGTTGAAGATGGCAGTTTCATTTGGATATTCACCAGATCAAGCCTTCAATGATCTCCACTTCAAGCCCCATCCAGCTGCCATTGACAGCCCCCTGTGCCTTTTTGAGGCATTTCTAAACAGTCATTCAAACGCATATTTTGAAGGTAAAATGTCAGCGAAACACACAAGGCTTGGCCTGTCCTTCCAGCCCATCTTTCCCTGCATGCAGAATGTCAGCACCAGAAATTTGTCGCTCCAGAGAGTGCAGTGTCGCCCCTACAGGAGAAGAAGTCCAAGTTTGGCACCCAGCATGCCTGAGTACAAGAGGATCACAGAGCAGCCAGACTGGATCTCAGAACTTGGGCAGGTCCTTCAGATACCAAGCATTTTCACTCTGATCAGCACTGTTTGGTCAGATGTGCTAACTCACTGCTGAGTGGGATTTCTATTTATTTATTATAAAGTATTTCCAAATTGTATCTCTAACATTTAAAACTTGTTTTCCTTTTCAGCTAGTCCAAGACCTGACTTATGCTCCCATTTGGCTGTTTATCTCCTGTATTTCATACAGGATGAACAGTGATTTGGTTTTTGCACAACAAAATCAAATGGCATTTGATAGAACAGAAGACCCATGACAGTAAGGACAAATCTTATTTTGCAGTTTTGAAACTGCAGCACCAAAACCACATAAGTAATTCCAGGCCAGGATGCTTAGAGGAGAGAGTCAGGTGTCCATTCCAACCTTTCCAAGCTAATGATCACAATACTACAGAAAGTAATTAGCTCAAAACTAACAGACAATTGGCATTTAAAAAACCCCAAACTCCTTTTTTTCAGTGAAGTGACTCACAGCCTGGCCTCCCTTCTCACAGGCAGTAGGCTGGGTTTGCATTCTCTGGGACAGAACAGCTCTCCCAAGCCATGGGTACCCGTTCACCATGGAAAGAAGCTGTCTCTTTTGCTCCCCTCCAAAAGGGATTCAGCAGACTGGGAACATTTGCATTCAGTGGCTTGTGAGTCCAGGTCAGACAGTCATAAATCTAAAGGGAACAGGAAAGCACAGGAATTCCTTGCCACATCTCTCCCCACAATGCTGTTTTTACTTCTGTTTCAGCAGTGTCCCTTAAAGTTGCTCGCTGACCATACCTGAGCAGGGGCTGTGGTTTTCAGCCACAACTTACAGCTGATTAATACAGGAGCAGGGGAAAGAAGCATTTGGCCACTAGTTCTGAGTCAGTACCCACCTGGTGGCTAACTGCAATGTTACCAAGGCAGCGGGGAAGAGAAGCCTCCCGAGACAGCCTGGCTGCTCTTGCCATGCTTCCCCCATCTCCCAAGGTGTCCTGTGCTCCGCCAGCACAAATAAGATCACTTACATATAGGACAAACACTTTTGGAGTTTTTTCACACTGATTCATATGACTCAAACCAGTAGAGAGCTTGCAGCAGCAGATGCTCTTCCCTGAATACACAATATCAGGACTCCTCCATGGAAAGCAGCTGCTGTCAAACAGTGGTTCTCAACAAGAGCTAGAGGAACCACAAGCAATTATAGGAGAAATTACATACTATAGGCATTTGTAGTCATTATTGTTAAATTCTTGTGCTATAGAACATGCCTGTAGCCACAACCTGGTACTGTGACCCTTCTGAGATCTCCAGATTGTTCTCCTCCACCAAGCTAGATTTCTGTGCAGTTGTCCATACAGCAGTTGCCACAGGAATTCCCCCTGTAGATCACACAGCCTTGCTCACCCAGTGCATTGGGCAGAGAGAGGGTGAAGATGTCACAGATCAGGAACACACAGAGAGGGACACTCACCTAGCTGTTTTGCTTGGAGAGCCTGAGGTAAAGCCCATTAGAGCATTGTGCTCCACCCAAGAGACTTGCTGGACCTGCCCATCATGCCAATTACTTTATAGACCAGAGAAGATAAAGAAAGTCCTCATACC